>NW_028259375.1:25000-35000 GCF_977971745.1 Zootermopsis nevadensis | reverse complement strand
ACGCGCCCGGACTACGAGTGAGTCGGTTGCAGTGTGTCCACGATACGCCGCCTATAGACCGTGTCCGGGGGACAGAGGGCCGCGGCATCGCGGTGGCGAAGGGTTTGCCGGGAAGGGGAACGAAGCCGGCCTTTTTCGTAAAATCGTTCCCCTGTTGCTTGCCGGGAAGGTGGACGAACCCGGTCTCTCTCGTAAAATCGTCCACCTGCTGCTTGCCGGGAAGGGGAACAAAGCCGGTCTTTTTCGTAAAATCGTTCCCCTGTTGCTTGCCGGGAAGGTGGACGAACCCGGTCTTTATCGTCAAATCGTCCACCTGCTGGTTGCCGGGAAGGGGAACGAAGCCGGCCTTTTTCGTAAAATCGTTCCCCTGTTGCTTGCCGGGAAGGAGGACGAACCCGGTCTTTATCGTCAAATCGTCCTCCTGTTGCTTGCCGGAAAGGGGAACGAAGCCGGCCTTTTTCGTAAAATCGTTCCCCTGTTGCTTGCCGGGAAGGTGGACGAACCCGGTCTCTCTCGTAAAATCGTCCACCTGCTGCTTGCCGGGAAGGGGAACGAAGCCGGTCTTTTTCGTAAAATCGTTCCCCTGTTGCTTGCCGGGAAGGTGGACGAACCCGGTCTCTCTCGTAAAATCGTCCACCTGCTGCTTGCCGGGAAGGGGAACGAAGCCGGTCTTTTTCGTAAAATCGTTCCCCTGTTGCTTGCCGGGAAGGTGGACGAACCCGGTCTTTATCGTCAAATCGTCCACCTGCTGCTTGCCGGGAAGGGGAACGAAGCCGGCCTTTTTCGTAAAATCGTTCCCCTGTTGCTTGCCGGGAAGGAGGACGAACCCGGTCTTTAACGTCAAATCGTCCTCCTGTTGCTTGCCGGAAAGGGGAACGAAGCCGGCCTTCTTCGTAAAATCGTTCCCCTGTTGCTTGCCGGGAAGGTGGACGAACCCGGTCTTTCTCGTAAAATCGTCCACCTGCTGCTTGCCGGGAAGGGGAACGAAGCCGGCCTTTTTCGTAAAATCGTTCCCCTGCCGGGCGGAGGACGGACCCGGGCTTTTCTTCCGTCAGTTGTGTCCTCCTGATGTATCCAGACACCACCCAAGGCTCAGGAATCGTCTTATGCGGAAAAAGGGCCAATTTATCAGCGACGCATCCGTTAGTTCAACTAGAGGAAGTGTGAAATTTTCCTACAAAATAAGGTGCCAGCGCGGCGTTTTCAGGGGAGACTCGTAACGTCTGAGCCTCAGAGAGCGCGACCCGGCCGAATGCGAGCGGCAGGTCCCCTAAAATCGGCCTACCTAACACGCACGGATGGGACTTTGAAATCTGAAGACGTGGAGGGCACGAACGGGAATATATATGCGGCAGAAGCCAGAGACACCGCCGGCAGCCTCACCGTGACCGCACGAGAAGTCGTCACTTGCGCCAATCTTGCACTCGAGTGCCGAGTCACCTACGAGCAGACCCCTGCTTCTGCCTGTCCATTGAGGGCAGCCGAGCACGCGATTCCCCAGGAGACGGACTTCTGTACACTTGTGCCCCTCTTGCCCTAAACGGGGTTCGAGCAGCGCGGGGAGAGGAATTCAGTCCCCGGCGGATGCGCGCTCGTTCTAAGTGCAGCTTCCGAGAGGCCGCCCGTGAAGGCCATCACTTGTGCCACTCTTGCACTCGGAATCGAGTGCCGACTCGAACCGGAGCCTCCGCCGGCCACTGCGTGGGTTGACGGGCGCCGACCCCGATGAAGACGGCGATCGGTGCACATGTGCCCCCCATGCCCTAAACGGGGTTCGAGCAGCGCGGGGAGAGGAATTCAGTCCCCGGCGGATGCGCGCTCGTTCTAAGTGCAGCTTCCCAGAGGCCGCCCGTTAAGGCCTTCACATGTGCCACTCTTGCACTCGTAGATGAGTGCCGACTCGAGCCCGAGTCTCCGCCGGACACCGCGCGTGATGACGTGCGCCAACCCCGATGGACACGGCGGTCGGTGCACTTGTGCTCCACTTGCCCTAAACGGTTGCAAGTAGAGCGGGCCGAGGCCAGCAGTCCCCCGGCGGATGCGCGCTGGTTCTAAGTGCAGCTTCCCAGAGGCCGCCCGTGAAGGCCGTCACGTGTGCCGCTCTTGCACTCGGAATCGAGTGCCGACTCGAACCGGAGCCTCCGCCGGCCACTGCGTGGGTTGACGGGCGCCGTCCCCGATGAAGACGGCGATCGGTGCACATGTGCCCCTCTTGCCCTAAACGGGGTTCGAGCAGCGCGGGGAGAGGTCTTCAGTCTCCCGCGGATGCACGCTGGTACTAAGGGCCGGCTCACAGAAGCCACCTGTAAAGGCCGTCACATGTGCCACTCTTGCACTCGTAGTCGAGGGCCGACTCGAGCCCGAGCCTCCGCCGGACACCGCGCGTGTTGACGTGCGCCAACCCCGATGGACACGGCGGTCGGTGCATTTGTGCCCCACTTGCACTAAACGGTTGCAAGTACACCGGGCCGAGGAAAGCATTCCCCCGCGGTTGTCCGCTGGTACTAAGTGCAGCTTCCCAGAGGCCGCCCGTGAAGGCCGTCACGTGTGCCACTCTTGCACTCGGAATCGAGTGCCGACTCGAACCGGAGCCTCCGCCGGCCACTGCGCGGGTTGACGGGCGCCGACCCCGTTGAAGACGGCGATCGGTGCACATGTGCCACTCTTGCCCTAAACGGGGATCGAGCGGCGCGGGACGAGGCCTGCAGTCCCCCGCGTTGCCCGGTGGTACTGAGGGCAATCTCCCAGAGGCCGCCCGTGAAGGCCGTTACTTGTGTCACTCTTGCACTCAGTGCCCTGTGCCGACTCGAACCCGAGACTCGGCCGGTCTTCGCAGGCAACAGCGCGGGTTGACCACAAATTACACGGCGGTCGATACACTTGTGCCCCTCTTGCCCTAAACGGTCGCAAGTAGCGCGGGCCGAGGCCTGCAGTCCCTCGCTGTTGTCCGCTGGTACTAGGGGCAGCTTCCCAGAGGCCGCCCGTGAAGACCATCACTTGTGCCACTCTTGCACTCAGGCTCGAGTGCCGACTCGAACCCGAGACTCGACCAGTCTTCGCCGGCCACTGAGCGGGGTGACGGGCGCCGACCCCAAAGGACACGGCGGTCGGTGCACTTGTGCCACTCTTGCCCTAAACGGGGATCGAGCGGCGCGGGTCGAGGCCTGCAGTCCCCCGCGTTGCCCGGTGGTACTGAGGGCAATCTCCCAGAGGCCGCCCGTGAACGCCGTTACTTGTGTCACTCTTGCACTCAGTGTCCTGTGCCGACTCGAACCCGAGACTCGGCCGGTCTTCGCCGGCCACTGAGCGGGGTGACGGGCGCCGACCCCAAAGGAAACGGCGGTCGGTGCACTTGTGCCACTCTTGCCCTAAACTGCCTCAGCCAACGCGGGGCGGAAGCGCGAATGGCCTGCCGGCGACAGGGTCCCCGGCGGCCGGTAGTCCAATCTCAGACTTCCCCCTGCTCGAGGAGAGCCTCGCTCGCCAAGCTCATATACTATAGTCTGGACCCCCCTTATCTCAGCATTCGTCAGTCACGGAAGAGGCAGAGCCGCGGACACCGGCGGATGGCCCCTCGGCTGCCGCCAGAAATTTTAATTAAGTTTTTCTCTTCCTTAATCATTTCCGATCATACTAAATTTTGTATATGTTAGAATACATACACATACTTACTTATATAACCGCTTTATTTAATATTTTTCTGCACTTTAGAAATTTTCGGACTTAGCCGCTGAAGCGACTCAAGTAACACGCACGGTGGGACATAGCCGCAGAACTGGTTTCATGTACCACGCACCACGGGACATAGCCGCAGAATTCGTACCGTCCAAGTAAGGCCCAGCTAACACAGCGGAAATTTATTTTTAGTCAATTAACGGCATTACTATGCACAGCAAGGCCAACTTTCTTCAATTATGAATATTTTTCTGCATTTTGGAAATTTTCGGACTTAGCCGCTGAAGCGACTCAACTAACACGCACGGTCGGACATAGCCGCAGAACTGGTTTCAAGTACCACGCACCACGGGACATAGCCGCAGAATTCGTACCGTCCAAGTAAGGCCCACCTAACACAGCGGAAATTTATTTTTAATCTATTAACGATATTATTAAGCACAGCAAGGCCAACTTTCTTCAATTATGTATATTTTTCTGCATTTTGGAAATTTTCGGACTTAGCCGCTGAAGCGACTCAAGTAACACGCACGGTGGGACATAGCCGCAGAACTGATTTCAAGTACCACGCACCACGGGACATAGCCGCAGAATTCGTACCGTCCAAGTAAGGCCCACCTAACACAGCGGTAATTTATTTTTAATCTATTAACGATTTTATTAAGCACAGCAAGCCCAATTTTCTTCAATTATGTGTATTTTTCTGCATTTTGGAAATTTTTTGGACTTAGCCGCTGAAGCGACTCAACTAACACGCACGGTCGGACATAGCCGCAGAACTGATTTCAAGTACCACGCACCACGGGACATAGCCGCAGAATTCGTCCCGTCCAAGTAAGGCCCACCTAACACAGCGGAAATTTATTTTTAGTCAATTAACGGCATTACTATGCACAGCAAGGCCAACTTTCTTCAATTATGAATATTTTTCTGCATTTTGGAAATTTTCGGACTTAGCCGCTGAAGCGACTCAACTAACACGCACGGTCGGACATAGCCGCAGAACTGGTTTCAAGTACCACGCACCACGGGACATAGCCGCAGAATTCGTACCGTCCAATTAAGGCCCACCTAACACAGCGGAAATTTATTTTTAATCTATTAACGATATTATTAAGCACAGCAAGGCCAACTTTCTTCAATTATGTATATTTTTCTGCATTTTGGAAATTTTCGGACTTAGCCGCTGAAGCGACTCAAGTAACACGCACGGTGGGACATAGCCGCAGAACTGATTTCAAGTACCACGCACCACGGGACATAGCCGCAGAATTCGTACCGTCCAAGTAAGGCCCAGCTAACACAGCGGAAATTTATTTTTAATCTATTAACGATATTATTAAGCACAGCAAGCCCAATTTTCTTCAATTATGTGTATTTTTCTGCATTTTGGAAATTTTTTGGACTTAGCCGCTGAAGCGACTCAACTAACACGCACGGTCGGACATAGCCGCAGAACTGGTTTCAAGTACCACGCACCACGGGACATAGCCGCAGAATTCGTACCGTCCAAGTAAGGCCCAGCTAACACAGCGGAAATTTATTTTTAGTCAATTAACGGCATTACTATGCACAGCAAGGCCAACTTTCTTCAATTATGAATATTTTTCTGCATTTTGGAAATTTTCGGACTTAGCCGCTGAAGCGACTCAAGTAACACGCACGGTGGGACATAGCCGCAGAACTGGTTTCAAGTACCACGCACCACGGGACATAGCCGCAGAATTCGTACCGTCCAAGTAAGGCCCACCTAACACAGCGGAAATTTATTTTTATTCTATTAACGATATTATTAAGCACAGCAAGGCCAACTTTCTTCAATTATGTATATTTTTCTGCATTTTGGAAATTTTCGGACTTAGCCGCTGAAGCGACTCAACTAACACGCACGGTCGGACATAGCCGCAGAACTGGTTTCAAGTACCACGCACCACGGGACATAGCCGCAGAATTCGTACCGTCCAAGTAAGGCCCAGCTAACACAGCGGAAATTTATTTTTAATCTATTAACGATATTATTAAGCACAGCAAGCCCAATTTTCTTGAATTATGTGTATTTTTCTGCATTTTGGAAATTTTTTGGACTTAGCCGCTGAAGCGACTCAACTAACACGCACGGTCGGACATAGCCGCAGAACTGGTTTCAAGTACCACGCACCACGGGACATAGCCGCAGAATTCGTACCGTCCAAGTAAGGCCCACCTAACACAGCGGAAATTTATTTTTAATCTATTAACGATATTATTAAGCACAGCAAGCCCAATTTTCTTCAATTATGTGTATTTTTCTGCATTTTGGAAATTTTTTGGACTTAGCCGCTGAAGCGACTCAACTAACACGCACGGTCGGACATAGCCGCAGAACTGATTTCAAGTACCACGCACCACGGGACATAGCCGCAGAATTCGTACCGTCCAAGTAAGGCCCAGCTAACACAGCGGTAATTTATTTTTAATCTATTAACGATTTTATTAAGCACAGCAAGCCCAATTTTCTTCAATTATGTGTATTTTTCTGCATTTTGGAAATTTTCGGACTTAGCCGCTGAAGCGACTCAACTAACACGCACGGTCGGACATAGCCGCAGAACTGGTTTCAAGTACCACGCACCACGGGACATAGCCGCAGAATTCGTACCGTCCAAGTAAGGCCCAGCTAACACAGCGGAAATTTATTTTTAATCTATTAACGATATTATTAAGCACAGCAAGCCCAATTTTCTTCAATTATGTGTATTTTTCTGCATTTTGGAAATTTTTTGGACTTAGCCGCTGAAGCGACTCAACTAACACGCACGGTCGGACATAGCCGCAGAACTGGTTTCAAGTACCACAAACCACGGGACATAGCCGCAGAATTCGTACCGTCCAAGTAAGGCCCAGCTAACACAGCGGAAATTTATTTTTAATCTATTAACGATATTATTAAGCACAGCAAGCCCAATTTTCTTCAATTATGTGTATTTTTCTGCATTTTGGAAATTTTTTGGACTTAGCCGCTGAAGCGACTCAACTAACACGCACGGTCGGACATAGCCGCAGAACTGGGTTCAAGTACCACGCACCACGGGACATAGCCGCAGAATTCGTACCGTCCAAGTAAGGCCCACCTAACACAGCGGAAATTTATTTTTAATCTATTAACGATATTATTAAGCACAGCAAGCCCAATTTTCTTCAATTATGTGTATTTTTCTGCATTTTGGAAATTTTTTGGACTTAGCCGCTGAAGCGACTCAACTAACACGCACGGTCGGACATAGCCGCAGAACTGATTTCAAGTACCACGCACCACGGGACATAGCCGCAGAATTCGTACCGTCCAAGTAAGGCCCAGCTAACACAGCGGTAATTTATTTTTAATCTATTAACGATTTTATTAAGCACAGCAAGCCCAATTTTCTTCAATTATGTGTATTTTTCTGCATTTTGGAAATTTTCGGACTTAGCCGCTGAAGCGACTCAACTAACACGCACGGTCGGACATAGCCGCAGAACTGGTTTCAAGTACCACGCACCACGGGACATAGCCGCAGAATTCGTACCGTCCAAGTAAGGCCCAGCTAACACAGCGGAAATTTATTTTTAATCTATTAACGATATTATTAAGCACAGCAAGCCCAATTTTCTTCAATTATGTGTATTTTTCTGCATTTTGGAAATTTTTTGGACTTAGCCGCTGAAGCGACTCAACTAACACGCACGGTCGGACATAGCCGCAGAACTGGTTTCAAGTACCACGCACCACGGGACATAGCCGCAGAATTCGTACCGTCCAAGTAAGGCCCACCTAACACAGCGGAAATTTATTTTTAATCTATTAACGATATTATTAAGCACAGCAAGCCCAATTTTCTTCAATTATGTGTATTTTTCTGCATTTTGGAAATTTTTTGGACTTAGCCGCTGAAGCGACTCAACTAACACGCACGGTCGGACATAGCCGCAGAACTGGTTTCAAGTACCACGCACCACGGGACATAGCCGCAGAATTCGTACCGTCCAAGTAAGGCCCACCTAACACAGCGGAAATTTATTTTTAATCTATTAACGATTTTATTAAGCACAGCAAGCCCAATTTTCTTCAATTATGTGTATTTTTCTGCATTTTGGAAATTTTTTGGACTTAGCCGCTGAAGTGACTCAACTAACACGCACGGTCGGACATAGCCGCAGAACTGGTTTCAAGTACCACGCACCACGGGACATAGCCGCAGAATTCGTACCGTCCAAGTAAGGCCCAGCTAACACAGCGGAAATTTATTTTTAATCTATTAACGATATTATTAAGCACAGCAAGCCCAATTTTCTTCAATTATGTGTATTTTTCTGCATTTTGGAAATTTTTTGGACTTAGCCGCTGAAGCGACTCAACTAACACGCACGGTCGGACATAGCCGCAGAACTGGTTTCAAGTACCACGCACCACGGGACATAGCCGCAGAATTCGTACCGTCCAAGTAAGGCCCACCTAACACAGCGGAAATTTATTTTTAATCTATTAACGATATTATTAAGCACAGCAAGCCCAATTTTCTTCAATTATGTGTATTTTTCTGCATTTTGGAAATTTTTTGGACTTAGCCGCTGAAGCGACTCAACTAACACGCACGGTCGGACATAGCCGCAGAACTGGTTTCAAGTACCACGCACCACGGGACATAGCCGCAGAATTCGTACCGTCCAAGTAAGGCCCACCTAACACAGCGGAAATTTATTTTTAATCTATTAACGGCATTACTATGCACAGCAAGGCCAACTTTCTTCAATTATGAATATTTTTCTGCATTTTGGAAATTTTCGGACTTAGCCGCTGAAGCGACTCAACTAACACGCACGGTCGGACATAGCCGCAGAACTGGTTTCAAGTACCACGCACCACGGGACATAGCCGCAGAATTCGTACCGTCCAAGTAAGGCCCACCTAACACAGCGGAAATTTATTTTTAATCTATTAACGATATTATTAAGCACAGCAAGCCCAATTTTCTTCAATTATGTGTATTTTTCTGCATTTTGGAAATTTTCGGACTTAGCCGCTGAAGCGACTCAACTAACACGCACGGTCGGACATAGCCGCAGAACTGGTTTCAAGTACCACGCACCATGGGACATAGCCGCAGAATTCGTACCGTCCAAGTAAGGCCCACATAACACACCGGAAATTTATTTTTAATCTATTAACGGCATTACTATGCACAGCAAGGCCAACTTTCTTCAATTATGAATATTTTTCTGCATTTTGGAAATTTTCGGACTTAGCCGCTGAAGCGACTCAACTAACACGCACGGTCGGACATAGCCGCAGAACTGGTTTCAAGTACCACGCACCACGGGACATAGCCGCAGAATTCGTACCGTCCAAGTAAGGCCCACCTAACACAGCGGAAATTTATTTTTAATCTATTAACGATATTATTAAGCACAGCAAGGCCAACTTTCTTCAATTATGTATATTTTTCTGCATTTTGGAAATTTTCGGACTTAGCCGCTGAAGCGACTCAACTAACACGCACGGTCGGACATAGCCGCAGAACTGATTTCAAGTTCCAAGCACCACGGGACATAGCCGCAGAGCCATGACTTTTGAGTTAAATTTCGGAAATTTATTTTTAGACAATTAACGGCATTATTGTGCACAGCAAGCCCATTTTTTTTCAATTAAGAATATTTTACTGCATTTTGGAATATTTCGGACTTAGCCGCTGAAGTTATATTCGTTCTATTTCTTATTCTTAGGAAGGCGCTATCACGGCACGGTCTCGTGCTTCGAAGCAGCCCCGTAACTATACTCGCCGTCTGAATTGGCCTCAGGAAGCGACGTCCCAATACAACCCATCAAACACAGGCGTAGTCTCTTACATGACTTACTTTTAATGCGTTAACGGCTATACGATGATTTCTTTCGAGACGGGGCACCGCAAGCCCAATTTTAATGATTTACAAATACTTAACCATATTATTATTTTTATTATTTGTTATTGATTGCAAATGATTTTATCCCCGGTGGCAGTGACCTACAATAAGGTACAAGAACATAAGACACAACAAAACAATGCGATACATCAACACAGTGAGACAGAAAAAGAATAATTAGAGGGCACAACAAAAAGAATAAGACACAACAGAACCATAAAAGAAAAACATAAGACGCAACCAAAACAACACATCCCACTCACTCACTCAAAATCAAACAACTCATAAGAATACAAAACCATCTACTTCACTATATTACGCTTTCTTCCTCCCTAATTCTTCTTCTTCTACTCCCGTTATTCGTGTTGTCTTATGTTATTTTTATTCAAGTTACTATTATTAAGAAGGC
>NW_028259375.1:2500-20000 GCF_977971745.1 Zootermopsis nevadensis | reverse complement strand
GGGGACGTGGCGAGAGCCACGGCACCGCGGCCTCGGCCGGAGAGCTTGCCCCGGCGGACCGGACGCTCGCGTCCCGCCCTTACCTCCCTCGCGGGCGGAGGGCGGGGGCAGCGGGCCAGCTACCACGAAAAAACAGACCGTCGGAGGGCGGCCAGGCTATGTACCGGGGTCCGGGGCGGCCCTTGTCCCGCGCCTCGGCGGAAGCCACCCCGGTCTCTGTCCCGGGCCTTAGGCCGCAATGGTCCGCGAGGGACCTGCTCCTCCAACGGGTCCCGACGTCCTACTAGGGGCAGGAAATGCACCCCGCCGCGGCCGCGGCTTTAGACCCCGAGCGGCCGGTGGGCCCGACTCGCACCGGCGCGCGCCTCGCGGCGCGACCGGCGGCCGGGAACATCCGGGAGCACCCGCCCGGGGGCCGGCACTGCGCGGACGGGGCTGAATCTCCCCAATCGGTCTTCCGGGTCTCTCCCGTTTACCCCTGAACGGTTTCACGTACTATTGAACTCTCTCTTCAAAGTTCTTTTCAACTTTCCCTCACGGTACTTGTTCGCTATCGGTCTCGTGGTCATATTTAGCCTTAGATGGAGTTTACCACCCTCTTAGTGCTCCACTCTCAAGGAACACGACTCTGAGGAGAGTCCCCACCCGGGAGCGGCCGCGGTCCTACGGGCCTGGCACCCTCTGCGGGCGATGGCCCCATTCAAGGGAGACTTGGACTCGCTGGACCGCGCCCCGGGAGAGTGGGACCTCCCACACACGACATCTCCCTGCACGTCTCCGCGCGGGATTCCGTGCTGGGCTCTTCCCTGTTCGCTCGCAGCTACTGGGGGAATCCTTGTTAGTTTCTTTTCCTCCGCCTAGTAATATGCTTAAATTCAGCGGGTAGTCTCGCCTGATCTGAGGTCGGAAAGATGGTTTTTTGTACCGACGGGCCGATGTGAGCGGTCGGAAGCTTAGCCTCTCTCATTGAACTGATTTCTTTTTGTTTTGTTTTTTTTGTGGTCATTATTTATTGTGGTCATATCTTTCGCTCCCGCCCGGCAAGTGTGTGTCTCTCTCTCTGTCTCGGGAGTTTGCCTGTCTCCCATCACATCAAGCCGGGCGTCAGTTCTTCTCAGACGCGATCGGGGAAGGATGGGCCCCGTCGCCGAGGAGAGGAGGGCGAGCTAAGTCTATCCGCTCGCTCCACCGAACCCTGTGAAGCCTTCAAGGGCGACTGACTCCCCTTAACCTCCTCGCAGTCGCCGACGCCGCCACCGATTGCTCGGAGCGACGCCGGCGGTGCGAGGTGCAGGCTCGTCAGACCCCCCAGCGTAGGGCCGCTCGCGTGCCTTTATTTCTTTCTTTCTCTTTCTTTCTTTCTTTCTTTCCCTTATTATCTTAAAGACCGCGCGGGCCCACGGGTTTCATGTAGCCGACCCTCAGCCAGGCGTGGTCCGGGATTGGAAATCCAAGGACCGCAATGTGCGTTCGAAACGTCGATGTTCATGTGTCCTGCAGTTCACATGTCGACGCGCAATTAGCTGCGTTCTTCATCGACCCACGAGCCGAGTGATCCACCGCTCAGGGTTGTTTTTCTCTAGATTCGAGCAGAGCTTCGGGTAGGATGCTACTGCTAGTCCCGTAGGACAGGTAGTTGTTATTTTTCGAGGGGGAGCTGCCCCCAGAACAGCGGCACGGTCAGACCGCGCTCCCCTCTCGTTCAAGCGCCGCCGAAACGGCCTTGCGTGGGCAGATAAAGTGGCTTTAAGCCCAGTGCTCGCGGTCGCGCGGGTTGTCCTTGGATCCCTGAGGATCCTCGGAGCCCGCGTGCCGCCGGCACCCACTCACCATCTTTCGCTCCTACTTCCCACCTCGAGGCGGGACGGTCTTGCCGTCCCCCTCCGGGGGATTACTTCGCCGACCTGGACACCTCAGGCCGACGACGTTATCTCCGAGATCCGGCCGCTGCCAGGAAGAGCCGGTCCAATCACAGGCGAGATTACGCCTTCCGCAGAGCCCCGTTCATCTGGTTCATTCTTAATGCCTTCCTTTTATTAATTTTTGATGCGTCTTCCCCTCATTCGGGGGGAGACGGTGCGACTTTCGCCGACCGGTCCCCCCTCAGGTTGACGTCATCTATTTTTCAGTCATCAGTAGTGGTCACATATTATGATGCGTCTTCCCCCTCATGCGGGGGGAGTCGGTGCGACTTTCGCCGACCGGTCCCCCCTCAGGTTGACGTCATCTATTTTTCAGTCATCAGTAGAGGTTGTATTATCATGAATGACCAGACACGGGTACTTCCACGAGAAGGCGGTCCACTCGCAAGCGAGATTACGCACTCCCCCAGAGCCAGCAACCGTCCTCGGTTTCTTAATGCCTTCCTTCTCTGTTCGGTCACTCTCGGTGCCGTTAATGATCCTTCCGCAGGTTCACCTACGGAAACCTTGTTACGACTTTTACTTCCTCTAAATGATCAAGTTCGGGCATCTTCCCGGTGGAATCGAAGGGCCGAAACCCCGCGCCCACCGGTCCGAAGACCTCACTAAATCATTCAATCGGTAGTAGCGACGGGCGGTGTGTACAAAGGGCAGGGACGTAATCAACGCGAGCTTATGACTCGCGCTTACTGGGAATTCCTCGTTCATGGGGAACAATTGCAAGCCCCAATCCCTAGCACGAAGGAGGTTCAGCGGGTTACCCGGACCTTTCGGCCAGGGAGGACACGCTGATTCCTTCAGTGTAGCGCGCGTGCGGCCCAGAACATCTAAGGGCATCACAGACCTGTTATTGCTCAATCTCGTGCGGCTAGAAGCCGCCTGTCCCTCTAAGAAGATTAGGAGTCGCCGGTAGCACAGAGGATACCGGATGCGACTATTTAGCAGGCTAGAGTCTCGTTCGTTATCGGAATTAACCAGACAAATCGCTCCACCAACTAAGAACGGCCATGCACCACCACCCACCGAATCAAGAAAGAGCTCTCAATCTGTCAATCCTCCCGGTGTCTGGGCCTGGTGAGGTTTCCCGTGTTGAGTCAAATTAAGCCGCAGGCTCCACTCCTGGTGGTGCCCTTCCGTCAATTCCTTTAAGTTTCAGCTTTGCAACCATACTTCCCCCGGAACCCAAAAGCTTTGGTTTCCCGGAAGCCGCCCGCCGAGTCATCGGAGGAACTTCGGCGGATTGCTGGCTGGCATCGTTTATGGTTAGAACTAGGGCGGTATCTGATCGCCTTCGAACCTCTAACTTTCGTTCTTGATCAGAGAAAACATTCTTGGCAAATGCTTTCGCTTCTGTCCGTCTTGCGACGATCCAAGAATTTCACCTCTAACGTCGCAATACGAATGCCCCCGTCTGTCCCTTTTGATCATTACCTCGGGGCTTCCGAAAACCAACAAAATAGAACCGAGGTCCTATTCCATTATTCCATGCACTCGGTATTCAGGCGGCTGCTGCCTGCTTTAAGCACTCTAATTTGTTCAAAGTAAAAGTGCCGGCCCATCGTGACACTCGGTCAAGAGCACCGCGACGGGATTGTGTAGGCCCTCCCCGAGACGACCCGAGGCGTGGGAGCGTCGCCGCCCCCATCGCCCGCGGGCGCCGGCTCGGGCCACCGGCAGGACGTCCGCACGTGCGTGCCAGTTAGACACCGACGGGCGGTGAACCGGCAGCGTGGGACACAAGTCCGACTACGAGCTTTTTAACCGCAACAGCTTTAATATACGCTATTGGAGCTGGAATTACCGCGGCTGCTGGCACCAGACTTGCCCTCCAATGGATACTCGTTAAAGTCTTTAGAGTGTACTCATTCCGATTACGGGGCCTCGGATGAGTCCCGTATCGTTATTTTTCGTCACTACCTCCCCGTGCCGGGAGTGGGTAATTTGCGCGCCTGCTGCCTTCCTTGGATGTGGTAGCCGTTTCTCAGGCTCCCTCTCCG
Source organism: Zootermopsis nevadensis (assembly GCF_977971745.1). Classification (NCBI taxonomy): domain Eukaryota; kingdom Metazoa; phylum Arthropoda; class Insecta; order Blattodea; family Termopsidae; genus Zootermopsis; species Zootermopsis nevadensis. The sequence goes on along the minus strand of NW_028259375.1, from coordinate 16,081 downwards.
GAATCGAACCCTGATTCCCCGTTACCCGTTACAACCATGGTAGGCGCAGAGCCTACCATCGACAGTTGATAAGGCAGACATTTGAAAGATGCGTCGCCGGTTCGTAGACCGTGCGATCCGCCTCCATTTATTCAGAGTCACCAAGGCAAACGGCCGCGTGAGCGACCGATTGGTTTTGATCTAATAAAAGCGTCCCGACCGTCTCCGGTCGGGACTCGGTTGCATGTATTAGCTCTAGAATTACCACAGTTATCCAAGTAACTGTCCACCATCTAAGGAACCATAACTGATTTAATGAGCCATTCGCGGTTTCACCTTAATTTGGCTTGCACTGAGACATGCATGGCTTAATCTTTGAGACAAGCATATGACTACTGGCAGGATCAACCAGGGAACCGAAGACTCACTTGGAGCTCGTTCCTCCCCCTCCACGCGGTCCCGGATGGGTCCGGCGAGGGGGTCCAGTTCATACTTCAACGCTCGCACTCCGTGCGCCCCTGCGAGCAGGGGCCACTTCGTGCCGTTAGGGGGACGCCACGTGAGCGCCCCCAGAACCGTGGTGCCATTAGGGCACCCTTCCCTCTCTTCACTCGACATGCATAAGCGCCGAAGCGCCGTTTGGCATCGCGAGTCTAGCACGCGCCCGGACTACGAGTGAGTCGGTTGCAGTGTGTCCACGATACGCCGCCTATAGACCGTGTCCGGGGGACAGAGGGCCGCGGCATCGCGGTGGCGAAGGGTTTGCCGGGAAGGGGAACGAAGCCGGCCTTTTTCGTAAAATCGTTCCCCTGTTGCTTGCCGGGAAGGTGGACGAACCCGGTCTCTCTCGTAAAATCGTCCACCTGCTGCTTGCCGGGAAGGGGAACAAAGCCGGTCTTTTTCGTAAAATCGTTCCCCTGTTGCTTGCCGGGAAGGTGGACGAACCCGGTCTTTATCGTCAAATCGTCCACCTGCTGGTTGCCGGGAAGGGGAACGAAGCCGGCCTTTTTCGTAAAATCGTTCCCCTGTTGCTTGCCGGGAAGGAGGACGAACCCGGTCTTTATCGTCAAATCGTCCTCCTGTTGCTTGCCGGAAAGGGGAACGAAGCCGGCCTTTTTCGTAAAATCGTTCCCCTGTTGCTTGCCGGGAAGGTGGACGAACCCGGTCTCTCTCGTAAAATCGTCCACCTGCTGCTTGCCGGGAAGGGGAACGAAGCCGGTCTTTTTCGTAAAATCGTTCCCCTGTTGCTTGCCGGGAAGGTGGACGAACCCGGTCTCTCTCGTAAAATCGTCCACCTGCTGCTTGCCGGGAAGGGGAACGAAGCCGGTCTTTTTCGTAAAATCGTTCCCCTGTTGCTTGCCGGGAAGGTGGACGAACCCGGTCTTTATCGTCAAATCGTCCACCTGCTGCTTGCCGGGAAGGGGAACGAAGCCGGCCTTTTTCGTAAAATCGTTCCCCTGTTGCTTGCCGGGAAGGAGGACGAACCCGGTCTTTAACGTCAAATCGTCCTCCTGTTGCTTGCCGGAAAGGGGAACGAAGCCGGCCTTCTTCGTAAAATCGTTCCCCTGTTGCTTGCCGGGAAGGTGGACGAACCCGGTCTTTCTCGTAAAATCGTCCACCTGCTGCTTGCCGGGAAGGGGAACGAAGCCGGCCTTTTTCGTAAAATCGTTCCCCTGCCGGGCGGAGGACGGACCCGGGCTTTTCTTCCGTCAGTTGTGTCCTCCTGATGTATCCAGACACCACCCAAGGCTCAGGAATCGTCTTATGCGGAAAAAGGGCCAATTTATCAGCGACGCATCCGTTAGTTCAACTAGAGGAAGTGTGAAATTTTCCTACAAAATAAGGTGCCAGCGCGGCGTTTTCAGGGGAGACTCGTAACGTCTGAGCCTCAGAGAGCGCGACCCGGCCGAATGCGAGCGGCAGGTCCCCTAAAATCGGCCTACCTAACACGCACGGATGGGACTTTGAAATCTGAAGACGTGGAGGGCACGAACGGGAATATATATGCGGCAGAAGCCAGAGACACCGCCGGCAGCCTCACCGTGACCGCACGAGAAGTCGTCACTTGCGCCAATCTTGCACTCGAGTGCCGAGTCACCTACGAGCAGACCCCTGCTTCTGCCTGTCCATTGAGGGCAGCCGAGCACGCGATTCCCCAGGAGACGGACTTCTGTACACTTGTGCCCCTCTTGCCCTAAACGGGGTTCGAGCAGCGCGGGGAGAGGAATTCAGTCCCCGGCGGATGCGCGCTCGTTCTAAGTGCAGCTTCCGAGAGGCCGCCCGTGAAGGCCATCACTTGTGCCACTCTTGCACTCGGAATCGAGTGCCGACTCGAACCGGAGCCTCCGCCGGCCACTGCGTGGGTTGACGGGCGCCGACCCCGATGAAGACGGCGATCGGTGCACATGTGCCCCCCATGCCCTAAACGGGGTTCGAGCAGCGCGGGGAGAGGAATTCAGTCCCCGGCGGATGCGCGCTCGTTCTAAGTGCAGCTTCCCAGAGGCCGCCCGTTAAGGCCTTCACATGTGCCACTCTTGCACTCGTAGATGAGTGCCGACTCGAGCCCGAGTCTCCGCCGGACACCGCGCGTGATGACGTGCGCCAACCCCGATGGACACGGCGGTCGGTGCACTTGTGCTCCACTTGCCCTAAACGGTTGCAAGTAGAGCGGGCCGAGGCCAGCAGTCCCCCGGCGGATGCGCGCTGGTTCTAAGTGCAGCTTCCCAGAGGCCGCCCGTGAAGGCCGTCACGTGTGCCGCTCTTGCACTCGGAATCGAGTGCCGACTCGAACCGGAGCCTCCGCCGGCCACTGCGTGGGTTGACGGGCGCCGTCCCCGATGAAGACGGCGATCGGTGCACATGTGCCCCTCTTGCCCTAAACGGGGTTCGAGCAGCGCGGGGAGAGGTCTTCAGTCTCCCGCGGATGCACGCTGGTACTAAGGGCCGGCTCACAGAAGCCACCTGTAAAGGCCGTCACATGTGCCACTCTTGCACTCGTAGTCGAGGGCCGACTCGAGCCCGAGCCTCCGCCGGACACCGCGCGTGTTGACGTGCGCCAACCCCGATGGACACGGCGGTCGGTGCATTTGTGCCCCACTTGCACTAAACGGTTGCAAGTACACCGGGCCGAGGAAAGCATTCCCCCGCGGTTGTCCGCTGGTACTAAGTGCAGCTTCCCAGAGGCCGCCCGTGAAGGCCGTCACGTGTGCCACTCTTGCACTCGGAATCGAGTGCCGACTCGAACCGGAGCCTCCGCCGGCCACTGCGCGGGTTGACGGGCGCCGACCCCGTTGAAGACGGCGATCGGTGCACATGTGCCACTCTTGCCCTAAACGGGGATCGAGCGGCGCGGGACGAGGCCTGCAGTCCCCCGCGTTGCCCGGTGGTACTGAGGGCAATCTCCCAGAGGCCGCCCGTGAAGGCCGTTACTTGTGTCACTCTTGCACTCAGTGCCCTGTGCCGACTCGAACCCGAGACTCGGCCGGTCTTCGCAGGCAACAGCGCGGGTTGACCACAAATTACACGGCGGTCGATACACTTGTGCCCCTCTTGCCCTAAACGGTCGCAAGTAGCGCGGGCCGAGGCCTGCAGTCCCTCGCTGTTGTCCGCTGGTACTAGGGGCAGCTTCCCAGAGGCCGCCCGTGAAGACCATCACTTGTGCCACTCTTGCACTCAGGCTCGAGTGCCGACTCGAACCCGAGACTCGACCAGTCTTCGCCGGCCACTGAGCGGGGTGACGGGCGCCGACCCCAAAGGACACGGCGGTCGGTGCACTTGTGCCACTCTTGCCCTAAACGGGGATCGAGCGGCGCGGGTCGAGGCCTGCAGTCCCCCGCGTTGCCCGGTGGTACTGAGGGCAATCTCCCAGAGGCCGCCCGTGAACGCCGTTACTTGTGTCACTCTTGCACTCAGTGTCCTGTGCCGACTCGAACCCGAGACTCGGCCGGTCTTCGCCGGCCACTGAGCGGGGTGACGGGCGCCGACCCCAAAGGAAACGGCGGTCGGTGCACTTGTGCCACTCTTGCCCTAAACTGCCTCAGCCAACGCGGGGCGGAAGCGCGAATGGCCTGCCGGCGACAGGGTCCCCGGCGGCCGGTAGTCCAATCTCAGACTTCCCCCTGCTCGAGGAGAGCCTCGCTCGCCAAGCTCATATACTATAGTCTGGACCCCCCTTATCTCAGCATTCGTCAGTCACGGAAGAGGCAGAGCCGCGGACACCGGCGGATGGCCCCTCGGCTGCCGCCAGAAATTTTAATTAAGTTTTTCTCTTCCTTAATCATTTCCGATCATACTAAATTTTGTATATGTTAGAATACATACACATACTTACTTATATAACCGCTTTATTTAATATTTTTCTGCACTTTAGAAATTTTCGGACTTAGCCGCTGAAGCGACTCAAGTAACACGCACGGTGGGACATAGCCGCAGAACTGGTTTCATGTACCACGCACCACGGGACATAGCCGCAGAATTCGTACCGTCCAAGTAAGGCCCAGCTAACACAGCGGAAATTTATTTTTAGTCAATTAACGGCATTACTATGCACAGCAAGGCCAACTTTCTTCAATTATGAATATTTTTCTGCATTTTGGAAATTTTCGGACTTAGCCGCTGAAGCGACTCAACTAACACGCACGGTCGGACATAGCCGCAGAACTGGTTTCAAGTACCACGCACCACGGGACATAGCCGCAGAATTCGTACCGTCCAAGTAAGGCCCACCTAACACAGCGGAAATTTATTTTTAATCTATTAACGATATTATTAAGCACAGCAAGGCCAACTTTCTTCAATTATGTATATTTTTCTGCATTTTGGAAATTTTCGGACTTAGCCGCTGAAGCGACTCAAGTAACACGCACGGTGGGACATAGCCGCAGAACTGATTTCAAGTACCACGCACCACGGGACATAGCCGCAGAATTCGTACCGTCCAAGTAAGGCCCACCTAACACAGCGGTAATTTATTTTTAATCTATTAACGATTTTATTAAGCACAGCAAGCCCAATTTTCTTCAATTATGTGTATTTTTCTGCATTTTGGAAATTTTTTGGACTTAGCCGCTGAAGCGACTCAACTAACACGCACGGTCGGACATAGCCGCAGAACTGATTTCAAGTACCACGCACCACGGGACATAGCCGCAGAATTCGTCCCGTCCAAGTAAGGCCCACCTAACACAGCGGAAATTTATTTTTAGTCAATTAACGGCATTACTATGCACAGCAAGGCCAACTTTCTTCAATTATGAATATTTTTCTGCATTTTGGAAATTTTCGGACTTAGCCGCTGAAGCGACTCAACTAACACGCACGGTCGGACATAGCCGCAGAACTGGTTTCAAGTACCACGCACCACGGGACATAGCCGCAGAATTCGTACCGTCCAATTAAGGCCCACCTAACACAGCGGAAATTTATTTTTAATCTATTAACGATATTATTAAGCACAGCAAGGCCAACTTTCTTCAATTATGTATATTTTTCTGCATTTTGGAAATTTTCGGACTTAGCCGCTGAAGCGACTCAAGTAACACGCACGGTGGGACATAGCCGCAGAACTGATTTCAAGTACCACGCACCACGGGACATAGCCGCAGAATTCGTACCGTCCAAGTAAGGCCCAGCTAACACAGCGGAAATTTATTTTTAATCTATTAACGATATTATTAAGCACAGCAAGCCCAATTTTCTTCAATTATGTGTATTTTTCTGCATTTTGGAAATTTTTTGGACTTAGCCGCTGAAGCGACTCAACTAACACGCACGGTCGGACATAGCCGCAGAACTGGTTTCAAGTACCACGCACCACGGGACATAGCCGCAGAATTCGTACCGTCCAAGTAAGGCCCAGCTAACACAGCGGAAATTTATTTTTAGTCAATTAACGGCATTACTATGCACAGCAAGGCCAACTTTCTTCAATTATGAATATTTTTCTGCATTTTGGAAATTTTCGGACTTAGCCGCTGAAGCGACTCAAGTAACACGCACGGTGGGACATAGCCGCAGAACTGGTTTCAAGTACCACGCACCACGGGACATAGCCGCAGAATTCGTACCGTCCAAGTAAGGCCCACCTAACACAGCGGAAATTTATTTTTATTCTATTAACGATATTATTAAGCACAGCAAGGCCAACTTTCTTCAATTATGTATATTTTTCTGCATTTTGGAAATTTTCGGACTTAGCCGCTGAAGCGACTCAACTAACACGCACGGTCGGACATAGCCGCAGAACTGGTTTCAAGTACCACGCACCACGGGACATAGCCGCAGAATTCGTACCGTCCAAGTAAGGCCCAGCTAACACAGCGGAAATTTATTTTTAATCTATTAACGATATTATTAAGCACAGCAAGCCCAATTTTCTTGAATTATGTGTATTTTTCTGCATTTTGGAAATTTTTTGGACTTAGCCGCTGAAGCGACTCAACTAACACGCACGGTCGGACATAGCCGCAGAACTGGTTTCAAGTACCACGCACCACGGGACATAGCCGCAGAATTCGTACCGTCTAAGTAAGGCCCACCTAACACAGCGGAAATTTATTTTTATTCTATTAACGATATTATTAAGCACAGCAAGGCCAACTTTCTTCAATTATGTATATTTTTCTGCATTTTGGAAATTTTTTGGACTTAGCCGCTGAAGCGACTCAACTAACACGCACGGTCGGACATAGCCGCAGAACTGGTTTCAAGTACCACGCACCACGGGACATAGCCGCAGAATTCGTACCGTCCAAGTAAGGCCCACCTAACACAGCGGAAATTTATTTTTAATCTATTAACGATATTATTAAGCACAGCAAGCCCAATTTTCTTCAATTATGTGTATTTTTCTGCATTTTGGAAATTTTTTGGACTTAGCCGCTGAAGCGACTCAACTAACACGCACGGTCGGACATAGCCGCAGAACTGGTTTCAAGTACCACGCACCACGGGACATAGCCGCAGAATTCGTACCGTCCAAGTAAGGCCCACCTAACACAGCGGAAATTTATTTTTAGTCAATTAACGGCATTACTATGCACAGCAAGGCCAACTTTCTTCAATTATGAATATTTTTCTGCATTTTGGAAATTTTCGGACTTAGCCGCTGAAGCGACTCAACTAACACGCACGGTCGGACATAGCCGCAGAACTGGTTTCAAGTACCACGCACCACGGGACATAGCCGCAGAATTCGTACCGTCCAAGTAAGGCCCAGCTAACACAGCGGAAATTTATTTTTAATCTATTAACGATATTATTAAGCACAGCAAGCCCAATTTTCTTCAATTATGTGTATTTTTCTGCATTTTGGAAATTTTTTGGACTTAGCCGCTGAAGCGACTCAACTAACACGCACGGTCGGACATAGCCGCAGAACTGGTTTCAAGTACCACGCACCACGGGACATAGCCGCAGAATTCGTACCGTCCAAGTAAGGCCCACCTAACACAGCGGAAATTTATTTTTAATCTATTAACGATATTATTAAGCACAGCAAGCCCAATTTTCTTCAATTATGTGTATTTTTCTGCATTTTGGAAATTTTTTGGACTTAGCCGCTGAAGCGACTCAACTAACACGCACGGTCGGACATAGCCGCAGAACTGATTTCAAGTACCACGCACCACGGGACAGCCGCAGAATTCGTACCGTCCAAGTAAGGCCCAGCTAACACAGCGGTAATTTATTTTTAATCTATTAACGATTTTATTAAGCACAGCAAGCCCAATTTTCTTCAATTATGTGTATTTTTCTGCATTTTGGAAATTTTCGGACTTAGCCGCTGAAGCGACTCAACTAACACGCACGGTCGGACATAGCCGCAGAACTGGTTTCAAGTACCACGCACCACGGGACATAGCCGCAGAATTCGTACCGTCCAAGTAAGGCCCAGCTAACACAGCGGAAATTTATTTTTAATCTATTAACGATATTATTAAGCACAGCAAGCCCAATTTTCTTCAATTATGTGTATTTTTCTGCATTTTGGAAATTTTTTGGACTTAGCCGCTGAAGCGACTCAACTAACACGCACGGTCGGACATAGCCGCAGAACTGGTTTCAAGTACCACGCACCACGGGACATAGCCGCAGAATTCGTACCGTCCAAGTAAGGCCCAGCTAACACAGCGGAAATTTATTTTTAATCTATTAACGATATTATTAAGCACAGCAAGGCCAACTTTCTTCAATTATGTATATTTTTCTGCATTTTGGAAATTTTCGGACTTAGCCGCTGAAGCGACTCAAGTAACACGCACGGTGGGACATAGCCGCAGAACTGATTTCAAGTACCACGCACCACGGGACATAGCCGCAGAATTCGTACCGTCCAAGTAAGGCCCACCTAACACAGCGGTAATTTATTTTTAATCTATTAACGATTTTATTAAGCACAGCAAGCCCAATTTTCTTCAATTATGTGTATTTTTCTGCATTTTGGAAATTTTTTGGACTTAGCCGCTGAAGCGACTCAACTAACACGCACGGTCGGACATAGCCGCAGAACTGATTTCAAGTACCACGCACCACGGGACATAGCCGCAGAATTCGTCCCGTCCAAGTAAGGCCCACCTAACACAGCGGAAATTTATTTTTAGTCAATTAACGGCATTACTATGCACAGCAAGGCCAACTTTCTTCAATTATGAATATTTTTCTGCATTTTGGAAATTTTCGGACTTAGCCGCTGAAGCGACTCAACTAACACGCACGGTCGGACATAGCCGCAGAACTGGTTTCAAGTACCACGCACCACGGGACATAGCCGCAGAATTCGTACCGTCCAATTAAGGCCCACCTAACACAGCGGAAATTTATTTTTAATCTATTAACGATATTATTAAGCACAGCAAGGCCAACTTTCTTCAATTATGTATATTTTTCTGCATTTTGGAAATTTTCGGACTTAGCCGCTGAAGCGACTCAAGTAACACGCACGGTGGGACATAGCCGCAGAACTGATTTCAAGTACCACGCACCACGGGACATAGCCGCAGAATTCGTACCGTCCAAGTAAGGCCCAGCTAACACAGCGGAAATTTATTTTTAATCTATTAACGATATTATTAAGCACAGCAAGCCCAATTTTCTTCAATTATGTGTATTTTTCTGCATTTTGGAAATTTTTTGGACTTAGCCGCTGAAGCGACTCAACTAACACGCACGGTCGGACATAGCCGCAGAACTGGTTTCAAGTACCACGCACCACGGGACATAGCCGCAGAATTCGTACCGTCCAAGTAAGGCCCAGCTAACACAGCGGAAATTTATTTTTAGTCAATTAACGGCATTACTATGCACAGCAAGGCCAACTTTCTTCAATTATGAATATTTTTCTGCATTTTGGAAATTTTCGGACTTAGCCGCTGAAGCGACTCAAGTAACACGCACGGTGGGACATAGCCGCAGAACTGGTTTCAAGTACCACGCACCACGGGACATAGCCGCAGAATTCGTACCGTCCAAGTAAGGCCCACCTAACACAGCGGAAATTTATTTTTATTCTATTAACGATATTATTAAGCACAGCAAGGCCAACTTTCTTCAATTATGTATATTTTTCTGCATTTTGGAAATTTTCGGACTTAGCCGCTGAAGCGACTCAACTAACACGCACGGTCGGACATAGCCGCAGAACTGGTTTCAAGTACCACGCACCACGGGACATAGCCGCAGAATTCGTACCGTCCAAGTAAGGCCCAGCTAACACAGCGGAAATTTATTTTTAATCTATTAACGATATTATTAAGCACAGCAAGCCCAATTTTCTTGAATTATGTGTATTTTTCTGCATTTTGGAAATTTTTTGGACTTAGCCGCTGAAGCGACTCAACTAACACGCACGGTCGGACATAGCCGCAGAACTGGTTTCAAGTACCACGCACCACGGGACATAGCCGCAGAATTCGTACCGTCCAAGTAAGGCCCACCTAACACAGCGGAAATTTATTTTTATTCTATTAACGATATTATTAAGCACAGCAAGGCCAACTTTCTTCAATTATGTATATTTTTCTGCATTTTGGAAATTTTTTGGACTTAGCCGCTGAAGCGACTCAACTAACACGCACGGTCGGACATAGCCGCAGAACTGGTTTCAAGTACCACGCACCACGGGACATAGCCGCAGAATTCGTACCGTCCAAGTAAGGCCCACCTAACACAGCGGAAATTTATTTTTAATCTATTAACGATATTATTAAGCACAGCAAGCCCAATTTTCTTCAATTATGTGTATTTTTCTGCATTTTGGAAATTTTTTGGACTTAGCCGCTGAAGCGACTCAACTAACACGCACGGTCGGACATAGCCGCAGAACTGGTTTCAAGTACCACGCACCACGGGACATAGCCGCAGAATTCGTACCGTCCAAGTAAGGCCCAGCTAACACAGCGGAAATTTATTTTTAATCTATTAACGACATTATTAAGCACAGCAAGGCCAATTTTCTTCAATTATGTATATTTTTCTGCATTTTGGAAATTTTCGGACTTAGCCGCTGAAGCGACTCAACTAACACGCACGGTCGGACATAGCCGCAGAACTGGTTTCAAGTACCACGCACCACGGGACATAGCCGCAGAATTCGTACCGTCCAAGTAAGGCCCAGCTAACACAGCGGAAATTTATTTTTAATCTATTAACGACATTATTAAGCACAGCAAGGCCAATTTTCTTCAATTATGTATATTTTTCTGCATTTTGGAAATTTTCGGACTTAGCCGCTGAAGCGACTCAACTAACACGCACGGTCGGACATAGCCGCAGAACTGGTTTCAAGTACCACGCACCACGGGACATAGCCGCAGAATTCGTACCGTCCAAGTAAGGCCCAGCTAACACAGCGGAAATTTATTTTTAATCTATTAACGACATTATTAAGCACAGCAAGGCCAATTTTCTTCAATTATGTATATTTTTCTGCATTTTGGAAATTTTCGGACTTAGCCGCTGAAGCGACTCAACTAACACGCACGGTCGGACATAGCCGCAGAACTGGTTTCAAGTACCACGCACCACGGGACATAGCCGCAGAATTCGTACCGTCCAAGTAAGGCCCACCTAACACAGCGGAAATTTATTTTTAATCTATTAACGATATTATTAAGCACAGCAAGCCCAATTTTCTTCAATTATGTGTATTTTTCTGCATTTTGGAAATTTTTTGGACTTAGCCGCTGAAGCGACTCAACTAACACGCACGGTCGGACATAGCCGCAGAACTGATTTCAAGTACCACGCACCACGGGACATAGCCGCAGAATTCGTCCCGTCCAAGTAAGGCCCACCTAACACAGCGGAAATTTATTTTTAGTCAATTAACGGCATTACTATGCACAGCAAGGCCAACTTTCTTCAATTATGAATATTTTTCTGCATTTTGGAAATTTTCGGACTTAGCCGCTGAAGCGACTCAACTAACACGCACGGTCGGACATAGCCGCAGAACTGGTTTCAAGTACCACGCACCACGGGACATAGCCGCAGAATTCGTACCGTCCAAGTAAGGCCCAGCTAACACAGCGGAAATTTATTTTTAATCTATTAACGATATTATTAAGCACAGCAAGCCCAATTTTCTTCAATTATGTGTATTTTTCTGCATTTTGGAAATTTTTTGGACTTAGCCGCTGAAGCGACTCAACTAACACGCACGGTCGGACATAGCCGCAGAACTGGTTTCAAGTACCACGCACCACGGGACATAGCCGCAGAATTCGTACCGTCCAAGTAAGGCCCAGCTAACACAGCGGAAATTTATTTTTAATCTATTAACGATATTATTAAGCACAGCAAGCCCAATTTTCTTCAATTATGTGTATTTTTCTGCATTTTGGAAATTTTTTGGACTTAGCCGCTGAAGCGACTCAACTAACACGCACGGTCGGACATAGCCGCAGAACTGGTTTCAAGTACCACGCACCACGGGACATAGCCGCAGAATTCGTACCGTCCAAGTAAGGCCCACCTAACACAGCGGAAATTTATTTTTAATCTATTAACGATATTATTAAGCACAGCAAGGCCAACTTTCTTCAATTATGTATATTTTTCTGCATTTTGGAAATTTTCGGACTTAGCCGCTGAAGCGACTCAACTAACACGCACGGTCGGACATAGCCGCAGAACTGATTTCAAGTTCCAAGCACCACGGGACATAGCCGCAGAGCCATGACTTTTGAGTTAAATTTCGGAAATTTATTTTTAGACAATTAACGGCATTATTGTGCACAGCAAGCCCATTTTTTTTCAATTAAGAATATTTTACTGCATTTTGGAATATTTCGGACTTAGCCGCTGAAGTTATATTCGTTCTATTTCTTATTCTTAGGAAGGCGCTATCACGGCACGGTCTCGTGCTTCGAAGCAGCCCCGTAACTATACTCGCCGTCTGAATTGGCCTCAGGAAGCGACCGTCCCAATACAACCCATCAAACACAGGCGTAGTCTCTTACATGACTTACTTTTAATGCGTTAACGGCTATACGATGATTTCTTTCGAGACGGGGCACCGCAAGCCCAATTTTAATGATTTACAAATACTTAACCATATTATTATTTTTATTATTTGTTATTGATTGCAAATGATTTTATCCCCGGTGGCAGTGACCTACAATAAGGTACAAGAACATAAGACACAACAAAACAATGCGATACATCAACACAGTGAGACAGAAAAAGAATAATTAGAGGGCACAACAAAAAGAATAAGACACAACAGAACCATAAAAGAAAAACATAAGACGCAACCAAAACAACACATCCCACTCACTCACTCAAAATCAAACAACTCATAAGAATACAAAACCATCTACTTCACTATATTACGCTTTCTTCCTCCCTAATTCTTCTTCTTCTACTCCCGTTATTCGTGTTGTCTTATGTTATTTTTATTCAAGTTACTATTATTAAGAAGGCGCCATTACCGCAGGACTCTTTCACCGAAACAGCCTTCTGAGCTACCACGCGCCGTCGGACTTTTGCCGCAGACGTCCCGGGCCTTGGCGGCCGGCAAGCCTCTCGTCGGGGAGAAAATCGCCTTCCGCCCGCGCAAGACAAATGCTGAGATAAGGGGGGTCCAGACCTACTATGGGGAGGACTTTGGGAGCAGGTCCGAGTGCGCGGCCGAACCGGCAATCGGCAAGTATGAGGCCTCCTGCCGGTTCGGGACACGCCGCACTTGACCCGGGGTCGTAGTGTCAGGACGGGGGTGGGGGTGGGGGCAGGACGGAGATCTGGCGTGTGTGGGCGGGCGGGCGGGCGGGGGACCGCGTTCTTAATCGCGGGGACTCGGTCCGGACTCCGTCCTGGGTTCGAACCTAGCTTAATTGTTTTAGGCCCACCTGAGATGCCGCGGGCCACCACGGCGCCCTACGCCGCCGCCGCGAGGACGATGACGACGCTCCTGTGTTCTCCGGCCAGCCTCGAGGACTCAGTCCTCGGTTCGATGCTCGCCTGCCACCACGGCGCCCTACGCCACGCAAGCTCGTCGCTGCTGCAGCCGCGAGGGGCCTATGACGTTCCTGGGTTCGAACCTCGCTTCGGGGATTCTGGGACGCCGCGTGCCTCCACGGCGCCCTACACCAAGAAATCGGGTCG
>NW_028259374.1:10000-19794 GCF_977971745.1 Zootermopsis nevadensis | reverse complement strand
CTATAGACCGTGTCCGGGGGACAGAGGGCCGCGGCATCGCGGTGGCGAAGGGTTTGCCGGGAAGGGGAACGAAGCCGGCCTTTTTCGTAAAATCGTTCCCCTGTTGCTTGCCGGGAAGGAGGACGAACCCGGTCTTTATCGTCAAATCGTCCTCCTGTTGCTTGCCGGAAAGGGGAACGAAGCCGGCCTTTTTCGTAAAATCGTTCCCCTGTTGCTTGCCGGGAAGGTGGACGAACCCGGTCTCTCTCGTAAAATCGTCCACCTGCTGCTTGCCGGGAAGGGGAACGAAGCCGGTCTTTTTCGTAAAATCGTTCCCCTGTTGCTTGCCGGGAAGGTGGACGAACCCGGTCTTTATCGTCAAATCGTCCACCTGCTGGTTGCCGGGAAGGGGAACGAAGCCGGCCTTTTTCGTAAAATCGTTCCCCTGTTGCTTGCCGGGAAGGAGGACGAACCCGGTCTTTATCGTCAAATCGTCCTCCTGTTGCTTGCCGGAAAGGGGAACGAAGCCGGCCTTTTTCGTAAAATCGTTCCCCTGTTGCTTGCCGGGAAGGTGGACGAACCCGGTCTCTCTCGTAAAATCGTCCACCTGCTGCTTGCCGGGAAGGGGAACGAAGCCGGTCTTTTTCGTAAAATCGTTCCCCTGTTGCTTGCCGGGAAGGTGGACGAACCCGGTCTTTATCGTCAAATCGTCCACCTGCTGCTTGCCGGGAAGGGGAACGAAGCCGGCCTTTTTCGTAAAATCGTTCCCCTGTCGCTTGCCGGGAAGGAGGACGAACCCGGTCTTTAACGTCAAATCGTCCTCCTGTTGCTTGCCGGAAAGGGGAACGAAGCCGGCCTTCTTCGTAAAATCGTTCCCCTGTTGCTTGCCGGGAAGGTGGACGAACCCGGTCTTTCTCGTAAAATCGTCCACCTGCTGCTTGCCGGGAAGGGGAACGAAGCCGGCCTTTTTCGTAAAATCGTTCCCCTGCCGGGCGGAGGACGGACCCGGGCTTTTCTTCCGTCAGTTGTGTCCTCCTGATGTATCCAGACACCACCCAAGGCTCAGGAATCGTCTTATGCGGAAAAAGGGCCAATTTATCAGCGACGCATCCGTTAGTTCAACTAGAGGAAGTGTGAAATTTTCCTACAAAATAAGGTGCCAGCGCGGCGTTTTCAGGGGAGACTCGTAACGTCTGAGCCTCAGAGAGCGCGACCCGGCCGAATGCGAGCGGCAGGTCCCCTAAAATCGGCCTACCTAACACGCACGGATGGGACTTTGAAATCTGAAGACGTGGAGGGCACGGACGGGAATATATATGCGGCAGAAGCCAGAGACACCGCCGGCAGCCTCACCGTGACCGCACGAGAAGTCGTCACTTGCGCCAATCTTGCACTCGAGTGCCGAGTCACCTACGAGCAGACCCCTGCTTCTGCCTGTCCATTGAGGGCAGCCGAGCACGCGATTCCCCAGGAGACGGACTTCTGTACACTTGTGCCCCTCTTGCCCTAAACGGGGTTCGAGCAGCGCGGGGAGAGGAATTCAGTCCCCGGCGGATGCGCGCTCGTTCTAAGTGCAGCTTCCGAGAGGCCGCCCGTGAAGGCCATCACTTGTGCCACTCTTGCACTCGGAATCGAGTGCCGACTCGAACCGGAGCCTCCGCCGGCCACTGCGTGGGTTGACGGGCGCCGACCCCGATGAAGACGGCGATCGGTGCACATGTGCCCCCCATGCCCTAAACGGGGTTCGAGCAGCGCGGGGAGAGGAATTCAGTCCCCGGCGGATGCGCGCTCGTTCTAAGTGCAGCTTCCCAGAGGCCGCCCGTTAAGGCCTTCACATGTGCCACTCTTGCACTCGTAGATGAGTGCCGACTCGAGCCCGAGTCTCCGCCGGACACCGCGCGTGATGACGTGCGCCAACCCCGATGGACACGGCGGTCGGTGCACTTGTGCTCCACTTGCCCTAAACGGTTGCAAGTAGAGCGGGCCGAGGCCAGCAGTCCCCCGGCGGATGCGCGCTGGTTCTAAGTGCAGCTTCCCAGAGGCCGCCCGTGAAGGCCGTCACGTGTGCCGCTCTTGCACTCGGAATCGAGTGCCGACTCGAACCGGAGCCTCCGCCGGCCACTGCGTGGGTTGACGGGCGCCGTCCCCGATGAAGACGGCGATCGGTGCACATGTGCCCCTCTTGCCCTAAACGGGGTTCGAGCAGCGCGGGGAGAGGTCTTCAGTCTCCCGCGGATGCACGCTGGTACTAAGGGCCGGCTCACAGAAGCCACCTGTAAAGGCCGTCACATGTGCCACTCTTGCACTCGTAGTCGAGGGCCGACTCGAGCCCGAGCCTCCGCCGGACACCGCGCGTGTTGACGTGCGCCAACCCCGATGGACTCGGCGGTCGGTGCATTTGTGCCCCACTTGCACTAAACGGTTGCAAGTACACCGGGCCGAGGAAAGCATTCCCCCGCGGTTGTCCGCTGGTACTAAGTGCAGCTTCCCAGAGGCCGCCCGTGAAGGCCGTCACGTGTGCCACTCTTGCACTCGGAATCGAGTGCCGACTCGAACCGGAGCCTCCGCCGGCCACTGCGCGGGTTGACGGGCGCCGACCCCGTTGAAGACGGCGATCGGTGCACATGTGCCACTCTTGCCCTAAACGGGGATCGAGCGGCGCGGGACGAGGCCTGCAGTCCCCCGCGTTGCCCGGTGGTACTGAGGGCAATCTCCCAGAGGCCGCCCGTGAAGGCCGTTACTTGTGTCACTCTTGCACTCAGTGCCCTGTGCCGACTCGAACCCGAGACTCGGCCGGTCTTCGCAGGCAACAGCGCGGGTTGACCACAAATTACACGGCGGTCGATACACTTGTGCCCCTCTTGCCCTAAACGGTCGCAAGTAGCGCGGGCCGAGGCCTGCAGTCCCTCGCTGTTGTCCGCTGGTACTAGGGGCAGCTTCCCAGAGGCCGCCCGTGAAGACCATCACTTGTGCCACTCTTGCACTCAGGCTCGAGTGCCGACTCGAACCCGAGACTCGACCAGTCTTCGCCGGCCACTGAGCGGGGTGACGGGCGCCGACCCCAAAGGACACGGCGGTCGGTGCACTTGTGCCACTCTTGCCCTAAACGGGGATCGAGCGGCGCGGGTCGAGGCCTGCAGTCCCCCGCGTTGCCCGGTGGTACTGAGGGCAATCTCCCAGAGGCCGCCCGTGAACGCCGTTACTTGTGTCACTCTTGCACTCAGTGTCCTGTGCCGACTCGAACCCGAGACTCGGCCGGTCTTCGCCGGCCACTGAGCGGGGTGACGGGCGCCGACCCCAAAGGACACGGCGGTCGGTGCACTTGTGCCACTCTTGCCCTAAACTGCCTCAGCCAACGCGGGGCGGAAGCGCGAATGGCCTGCCGGCGACAGGGTCCCCGGCGGCCGGTAGTCCAATCTCAGACTTCCCCCTGCTCGAGGAGAGCCTCGCTCGCCAAGCTCATATACTATAGTCTGGACCCCCCTTATCTCAGCATTCGTCAGTCACGGAAGAGGCAGAGCCGCGGACACCGGCGGATGGCCCTTCGGCTGCCGCCAGAAATTTTAATTAAGTTTTTCTCTTCCTTAATCATTTCCGATCATACTAAATTTTGTATATGTTAGAATACATACACATACTTACTTATATAACCGCTTTATTTAATATTTTTCTGCACTTTAGAAATTTTCGGACTTAGCCGCTGAAGCGACTCAAGTAACACGCACGGTGGGACATAGCCGCAGAACTGGTTTCAAGTACCACGCACCACGGGACATAGCCGCAGAATTCGTACCGTCCAAGTAAGGCCCAGCTAACACAGCGGAAATTTATTTTTAGTCAATTAACGGCATTACTATGCACAGCAAGCCCAATTTTCTTCAATTATGTGTATTTTTCTGCATTTTGGAAATTTTTTGGACTTAGCCGCTGAAGCGACTCAACTAACACGCACGGTCGGACATAGCCGCAGAACTGGTTTCAAGTACCACGCACCACGGGACATAGCCGCAGAATTCGTACCGTCCAAGTAAGGCCCACCTAACACAGCGGAAATTTATTTTTAATCTATTAACGATATTATTAAGCACAGCAAGGCCAACTTTCTTCAATTATGTATATTTTTCTGCATTTTGGAAATTTTCGGACTTAGCCGCTGAAGCGACTCAAGTAACACGCACGGTGGGACATAGCCGCAGAACTGGTTTCAAGTACCACGCACCACGGGACATAGCCGCAGAATTCGTACCGTCCAAGTAAGGCCCACCTAACACAGCGGAAATTTATTTTTAGTCAATTAACGGCATTACTATGCACAGCAAGCCCAATTTTCTTCAATTATGTGTATTTTTCTGCATTTTGGAAATTTTTTGGACTTAGCCGCTGAAGCGACTCAACTAACACGCACGGTCGGACATAGCCGCAGAACTGGTTTCAAGTACCACGCACCACGGGACATAGCCGCAGAATTCGTACCGTCCAAGTAAGGCCCACCTAACACAGCGGAAATTTATTTTTAATCTATTAACGATATTATTAAGCACAGCAAGGCCAACTTTCTTCAATTATGTATATTTTTCTGCATTTTGGAAATTTTCGGACTTAACCGCTGAAGCGACTCAAGTAACACGCACGGTGGGACATAGCCGCAGAACTGGTTTCAAGTACCACGCACCACGGGACATAGCCGCAGAATTCGTACCGTCCAAGTAAGGCCCACCTAACACAGCGGAAATTTATTTTTAGTCAATTAACGGCATTACTATGCACAGCAAGCCCAATTTTCTTCAATTATGTGTATTTTTCTGCATTTTGGAAATTTTTTGGACTTAGCCGCTGAAGCGACTCAACTAACACGCACGGTCGGACATAGCCGCAGAACTGGTTTCAAGTACCACGCACCACGGGACATAGCCGCAGAATTCGTACCGTCCAAGTAAGGCCCAGCTAACACAGCGGAAATTTATTTTTAGTCAATTAACGGCATTACTATGCACAGCAAGGCCAACTTTCTTCAATTATGAATATTTTTCTGCATTTTGGAAATTTTCGGACTTAGCCGCTGAAGCGACTCAACTAACACGCACGGTCGGACATAGCCGCAGAACTGGTTTCAAGTACCACGCACCACGGGACATAGCCGCAGAATTCGTACCGTCCAAGTAAGGCCCAGCTAACACAGCGGAAATTTATTTTTAGTCAATTAACGGCATTACTATGCACAGCAAGCCCAATTTTCTTCAATTATGTGTATTTTTCTGCATTTTGGAAATTTTTTGGACTTAGCCGCTGAAGCGACTCAACTAACACGCACGGTCGGACATAGCCGCAGAACTGGTTTCAAGTACCACGCACCACGGGACATAGCCGCAGAATTCGTACCGTCCAAGTAAGGCCCACCTAACACAGCGGTAATTTATTTTTAATCTATTAACGATTTTATTAAGCACAGCAAGCCCAATTTTCTTCAATTATGTGTATTTTTCTGCATTTTGGAAATTTTTTGGACTTAGCCGCTGAAGCGACTCAACTAACACGCACGGTCGGACATAGCCGCAGAACTGGTTTCAAGTACCACGCACCACGGGACATAGCCGCAGAATTCGTACCGTCCAAGTAAGGCCCAGCTAACACAGCGGAAATTTATTTTTAATCTATTAACGATATTATTAAGCACAGCAAGGCCAACTTTCTTCAATTATGTATATTTTTCTGCATTTTGGAAATTTTCGGACTTAGCCGCTGAAGCGACTCAAGTAACACGCACGGTGGGACATAGCCGCAGAACTGGTTTCAAGTACCACGCACCACGGGACATAGCCGCAGAATTCGTACCGTCCAAGTAAGGCCCACCTAACACAGCGGAAATTTATTTTTAGTCAATTAACGGCATTACTATGCACAGCAAGCCCAATTTTCTTCAATTATGTGTATTTTTCTGCATTTTGGAAATTTTTTGGACTTAGCCGCTGAAGCGACTCAACTAACACGCACGGTCGGACATAGCCGCAGAACTGGTTTCAAGTACCACGCACCACGGGACATAGCCGCAGAATTCGTACCGTCCAAGTAAGGCCCAGCTAACACAGCGGAAATTTATTTTTAGTCAATTAACGGCATTACTATGCACAGCAAGCCCAATTTTCTTCAATTATGTGTATTTTTCTGCATTTTGGAAATTTTTTGGACTTAGCCGCTGAAGCGACTCAACTAACACGCACGGTCGGACATAGCCGCAGAACTGGTTTCAAGTACCACGCACCACGGGACATAGCCGCAGAATTCGTACCGTCCAAGTAAGGCCCAGCTAACACAGCGGAAATTTATTTTTAGTCAATTAACGGCATTACTATGCACAGCAAGGCCAACTTTCTTCAATTATGAATATTTTTCTGCATTTTGGAAATTTTCGGACTTAGCCGCTGAAGCGACTCAAGTAACACGCACGGTGGGACATAGCCGCAGAACTGATTTCAAGTACCACGCACCACGGGACATAGCCGCAGAATTCGTACCGTCCAAGTAAGGCCCACCTAACACAGCGGTAATTTATTTTTAATCTATTAACGATTTTATTAAGCACAGCAAGCCCAATTTTCTTCAATTATGTGTATTTTTCTGCATTTTGGAAATTTTTTGGACTTAGCCGCTGAAGCGACTCAACTAACACGCACGGTCGGACATAGCCGCAGAACTGGTTTCAAGTACCACGCACCACGGGACATAGCCGCAGAATTCGTACCGTCCAAGTAAGGCCCACCTAACACAGCGGAAATTTATTTTTAATCTATTAACGATATTATTAAGCACAGCAAGGCCAACTTTCTTCAATTATGTATATTTTTCTGCATTTTGGAAATTTTCGGACTTAGCCGCTGAAGCGACTCAAGTAACACGCACGGTGGGACATAGCCGCAGAACTGATTTCAAGTACCACGCACCACGGGACATAGCCGCAGAATTCGTACCGTCCAAGTAAGGCCCACCTAACACAGCGGTAATTTATTTTTAATCTATTAACGATTTTATTAAGCACAGCAAGCCCAATTTTCTTCAATTATGTGTATTTTTCTGCATTTTGGAAATTTTTTGGACTTAGCCGCTGAAGCGACTCAACTAACACGCACGGTCGGACATAGCCGCAGAACTGGTTTCAAGTACCACGCACCACGGGACATAGCCGCAGAATTCGTACCGTCCAAGTAAGGCCCACCTAACACAGCGGAAATTTATTTTTAGTCAATTAACGGCATTACTATGCACAGCAAGGCCAACTTTCTTCAATTATGAATATTTTTCTGCATTTTGGAAATTTTCGGACTTAGCCGCTGAAGCGACTCAACTAACACGCACGGTCGGACATAGCCGCAGAACTGGTTTCAAGTACCACGCACCACGGGACATAGCCGCAGAATTCGTACCGTCCAAGTAAGGCCCAGCTAACACAGCGGAAATTTATTTTTAGTCAATTAACGGCATTACTATGCACAGCAAGGCCAACTTTCTTCAATTATGAATATTTTTCTGCATTTTGGAAATTTTCGGACTTAGCCGCTGAAGCGACTCAAGTAACACGCACGGTGGGACATAGCCGCAGAACTGATTTCAAGTACCACGCACCACGGGACATAGCCGCAGAATTCGTACCGTCCAAGTAAGGCCCACCTAACACAGCGGTAATTTATTTTTAATCTATTAACGATTTTATTAAGCACAGCAAGCCCAATTTTCTTCAATTATGTGTATTTTTCTGCATTTTGGAAATTTTTTGGACTTAGCCGCTGAAGCGACTCAACTAACACGCACGGTCGGACATAGCCGCAGAACTGGTTTCAAGTACCACGCACCACGGGACATAGCCGCAGAATTCGTACCGTCCAAGTAAGGCCCACCTAACACAGCGGAAATTTATTTTTAATCTATTAACGATATTATTAAGCACAGCAAGGCCAACTTTCTTCAATTATGTATATTTTTCTGCATTTTGGAAATTTTCGGACTTAGCCGCTGAAGCGACTCAAGTAACACGCACGGTGGGACATAGCCGCAGAACTGATTTCAAGTACCACGCACCACGGGACATAGCCGCAGAATTCGTACCGTCCAAGTAAGGCCCACCTAACACAGCGGTAATTTATTTTTAATCTATTAACGATTTTATTAAGCACAGCAAGCCCAATTTTCTTCAATTATGTGTATTTTTCTGCATTTTGGAAATTTTTTGGACTTAGCCGCTGAAGCGACTCAACTAACACGCACGGTCGGACATAGCCGCAGAACTGGTTTCAAGTACCACGCACCACGGGACATAGCCGCAGAATTCGTACCGTCCAAGTAAGGCCCAGCTAACACAGCGGAAATTTATTTTTAGTCAATTAACGGCATTACTATGCACAGCAAGGCCAACTTTCTTCAATTATGAATATTTTTCTGCATTTTGGAAATTTTCGGACTTAGCCGCTGAAGCGACTCAACTAACACGCACGGTCGGACATAGCCGCAGAACTGGTTTCAAGTACCACGCACCACGGGACATAGCCGCAGAATTCGTACCGTCCAAGTAAGGCCCAGCTAACACAGCGGAAATTTATTTTTAGTCAATTAACGGCATTACTATGCACAGCAAGGCCAACTTTCTTCAATTATGAATATTTTTCTGCATTTTGGAAATTTTCGGACTTAGCCGCTGAAGCGACTCAAGTAACACGCACGGTGGGACATAGCCGCAGAACTGATTTCAAGTACCACGCACCACGGGACATAGCCGCAGAATTCGTACCGTCCAAGTAAGGCCCACCTAACACAGCGGTAATTTATTTTTAATCTATTAACGATTTTATTAAGCACAGCAAGCCCAATTTTCTTCAATTATGTGTATTTTTCTGCATTTTGGAAATTTTTTGGACTTAGCCGCTGAAGCGACTCAACTAACACGCACGGTCGGACATAGCCGCAGAACTGGTTTCAAGTACCACGCACCACGGGACATAGCCGCAGAATTCGTACCGTCCAAGTAAGGCCCAGCTAACACAGCGGAAATTTATTTTTAATCTATTAACGATATTATTAAGCACAGCAAGCCCAATTTTCTTCAATTATGTGTATTTTTCTGCATTTTGGAAATTTTTTGGACTTAGCCGCTGAAGCGACTCAACTAACACGCACGGTCGGACATAGCCGCAGAACTGGTTTCAAGTACCACGCACCACGGGACATAGCCGCAGAATTCGTACCGTCCAAGTAAGGCCCAGCTAACACAGCGGAAATTTATTTTTAATCTATTAACGATATTATTAAGCACAGCAAGCCCAATTTTCTTCAATTATGTGTATTTTTCTGCATTTTGGAAATTTTTTGGACTTAGCCGCTGAAGCGACTCAACTAACACGCACGGTCGGACATAGCCGCAGAACTGGTTTCAAGTACCACGCACCACGGGACATAGCCGCAGAATTCGTACCGTCCAAGTAAGGCCCACCTAACACAGCGGAAATTTATTTTTAATCTATTAACGATATTATTAAGCACAGCAAGGCCAACTTTCTTTAATTATGTATATTTTTCTGCATTTTGGAAATTTTCGGACTTAGCCGCTGAAGCGACTCAACTAACACGCACGGTCGGACATAGCCGCAGAACTGATTTCAAGTTCCAAGCACCACGGGACATAGCCGCAGAGCCATGACTTTTGAGTTAAATTTCGGAAATTTATTTTTAGACAATTAACGGCATTATTGTGCACAGCAAGCCCATTTTTTTTCAATTAAGAATATTTTACTGCATTTTGGAATATTTCGGACTTAGCCGCTGAAGTTATA
>NW_028259373.1:15000-18663 GCF_977971745.1 Zootermopsis nevadensis | reverse complement strand
ACAGCGGAAATTTATTTTTAATCTATTAACGATATTATTAAGCACAGCAAGGCCAACTTTCTTCAATTATGTATATTTTTCTGCATTTTGGAAATTTTCGGACTTAGCCGCTGAAGCGACTCAAGTAACACGCACGGTGGGACATAGCCGCAGAACTGGTTTCAAGTACCACGCACCACGGGACATAGCCGCAGAATTCGTACCGTCCAAGTAAGGCCCACCTAACACAGCGGAAATTTATTTTTAGTCAATTAACGGCATTACTATGCACAGCAAGCCCAATTTTCTTCAATTATGTGTATTTTTCTGCATTTTGGAAATTTTTTGGACTTAGCCGCTGAAGCGACTCAACTAACACGCACGGTCGGACATAGCCGCAGAACTGGTTTCAAGTACCACGCACCACGGGACATAGCCGCAGAATTCGTACCGTCCAAGTAAGGCCCAGCTAACACAGCGGAAATTTATTTTTAGTCAATTAACGGCATTACTATGCACAGCAAGCCCAATTTTCTTCAATTATGTGTATTTTTCTGCATTTTGGAAATTTTTTGGACTTAGCCGCTGAAGCGACTCAACTAACACGCACGGTCGGACATAGCCGCAGAACTGGTTTCAAGTACCACGCACCACGGGACATAGCCGCAGAATTCGTACCGTCCAAGTAAGGCCCAGCTAACACAGCGGAAATTTATTTTTAGTCAATTAACGGCATTACTATGCACAGCAAGGCCAACTTTCTTCAATTATGAATATTTTTCTGCATTTTGGAAATTTTCGGACTTAGCCGCTGAAGCGACTCAAGTAACACGCACGGTGGGACATAGCCGCAGAACTGATTTCAAGTACCACGCACCACGGGACATAGCCGCAGAATTCGTACCGTCCAAGTAAGGCCCACCTAACACAGCGGTAATTTATTTTTAATCTATTAACGATTTTATTAAGCACAGCAAGCCCAATTTTCTTCAATTATGTGTATTTTTCTGCATTTTGGAAATTTTTTGGACTTAGCCGCTGAAGCGACTCAACTAACACGCACGGTCGGACATAGCCGCAGAACTGGTTTCAAGTACCACGCACCACGGGACATAGCCGCAGAATTCGTACCGTCCAAGTAAGGCCCACCTAACACAGCGGAAATTTATTTTTAGTCAATTAACGGCATTACTATGCACAGCAAGCCCAATTTTCTTCAATTATGTGTATTTTTCTGCATTTTGGAAATTTTTTGGACTTAGCCGCTGAAGCGACTCAACTAACACGCACGGTCGGACATAGCCGCAGAACTGGTTTCAAGTACCACGCACCACGGGACATAGCCGCAGAATTCGTACCGTCCAAGTAAGGCCCACCTAACACAGCGGAAATTTATTTTTAGTCAATTAACGGCATTACTATGCACAGCAAGCCCAATTTTCTTCAATTATGTGTATTTTTCTGCATTTTGGAAATTTTTTGGACTTAGCCGCTGAAGCGACTCAAGTAACACGCACGGTCGGACATAGCCGCAGAACTGGTTTCAAGTACCACGCACCACGGGACATAGCCGCAGAATTCGTACCGTCCAAGTAAGGCCCACCTAACACAGCGGTAATTTATTTTTAATCTATTAACGATTTTATTAAGCACAGCAAGCCCAATTTTCTTCAATTATGTGTATTTTTCTGCATTTTGGAAATTTTTTGGACTTAGCCGCTGAAGCGACTCAACTAACACGCACGGTCGGACATAGCCGCAGAACTGGTTTCAAGTACCACGCACCACGGGACATAGCCGCAGAATTCGTACCGTCCAAGTAAGGCCCACCTAACACAGCGGAAATTTATTTTTAGTCAATTAACGGCATTACTATGCACAGCAAGGCCAACTTTCTTCAATTATGAATATTTTTCTGCATTTTGGAAATTTTCGGACTTAGCCGCTGAAGCGACTCAACTAACACGCACGGTCGGACATAGCCGCAGAACTGGTTTCAAGTACCACGCACCACGGGACATAGCCGCAGAATTCGTACCGTCCAAGTAAGGCCCAGCTAACACAGCGGAAATTTATTTTTAGTCAATTAACGGCATTACTATGCACAGCAAGGCCAACTTTCTTCAATTATGAATATTTTTCTGCATTTTGGAAATTTTCGGACTTAGCCGCTGAAGCGACTCAAGTAACACGCACGGTGGGACATAGCCGCAGAACTGATTTCAAGTACCACGCACCACGGGACATAGCCGCAGAATTCGTACCGTCCAAGTAAGGCCCACCTAACACAGCGGTAATTTATTTTTAATCTATTAACGATTTTATTAAGCACAGCAAGCCCAATTTTCTTCAATTATGTGTATTTTTCTGCATTTTGGAAATTTTTTGGACTTAGCCGCTGAAGCGACTCAACTAACACGCACGGTCGGACATAGCCGCAGAACTGGTTTCAAGTACCACGCACCACGGGACATAGCCGCAGAATTCGTACCGTCCAAGTAAGGCCCAGCTAACACAGCGGAAATTTATTTTTAATCTATTAACGATATTATTAAGCACAGCAAGCCCAATTTTCTTCAATTATGTGTATTTTTCTGCATTTTGGAAATTTTTTGGACTTAGCCGCTGAAGCGACTCAACTAACACGCACGGTCGGACATAGCCGCAGAACTGGTTTCAAGTACCACGCACCACGGGACATAGCCGCAGAATTCGTACCGTCCAAGTAAGGCCCACCTAACACAGCGGAAATTTATTTTTAATCTATTAACGATATTATTAAGCACAGCAAGGCCAACTTTCTTTAATTATGTATATTTTTCTGCATTTTGGAAATTTTCGGACTTAGCCGCTGAAGCGACTCAACTAACACGCACGGTCGGACATAGCCGCAGAACTGATTTCAAGTTCCAAGCACCACGGGACATAGCCGCAGAGCCATGACTTTTGAGTTAAATTTCGGAAATTTATTTTTAGACAATTAACGGCATTATTGTGCACAGCAAGCCCATTTTTTTTCAATTAAGAATATTTTACTGCATTTTGGAATATTTCGGACTTAGCCGCTGAAGTTATATTCGTTCTATTTCTTATTCTTAGGAAGGCGCTATCACGGCACGGTCTCGTGCTTCGAAGCAGCCCCGTAACTATACTCGCCGTCTGAATTGGCCTCAGGAAGCGACCGTCCCAATACAACCCATCAAACACAGGCGTAGTCTCTTACATGACTTACTTTTAATGCGTTAACGGCTATACGATGATTTCTTTCGAGACGGGGCACCGCAAGCCCAATTTTAATGATTTACAAATACTTAACCATATTATTATTTTTATTATTTGTTATTGACTGCAAATGATTTTATCCCCGGTGGCAGTGACCTACAATAAGGTACAAGAACATAAGACACAACAAAACAATGCGATACATCAACACAGTGAGACAGAAAAAGAATAATTAGAGGGCACAACAAAAAGAATAAGACACAACAGAACCATAAAAGAAAAACATAGGACGCAACCAAAACAACACATCCCACTCACTCACTCAAAATCAAACAACTCATAAGAATACAAAACCATCTACTTCACTATATTACGCTTTCTTCCTCCCTAATTCTTCTTCTTCTACTCCCGTTATTCGTGTTGTCTTATGTTATTTTTATTCAAGTTACTATTATTAAGAAG
>NW_028259373.1:7500-10000 GCF_977971745.1 Zootermopsis nevadensis | reverse complement strand
TCTGTCCCGGGCCTTAGGCCGCAATGGTCCGCGAGGGACCTGCTCCTCCAACGGGTCCCGACGTCCTACTAGGGGCAGGAAATGCACCCCGCCGCGGCCGCGGCTTTAGACCCCGAGCGGCCGGTGGGCCCGACTCGCACCGGCGCGCGCCTCGCGGCGCGACCGGCGGCCGGGAACATCCGGGAGCACCCGCCCGGGGGCCGGCACTGCGCGGACGGGGCTGAATCTCCCCAATCGGTCTTCCGGGTCTCTCCCGTTTACCCCTGAACGGTTTCACGTACTATTGAACTCTCTCTTCAAAGTTCTTTTCAACTTTCCCTCACGGTACTTGTTCGCTATCGGTCTCGTGGTCATATTTAGCCTTAGATGGAGTTTACCACCCTCTTAGTGCTCCACTCTCAAGGAACACGACTCTGAGGAGAGTCCCCACCCGGGAGCGGCCGCGGTCCTACGGGCCTGGCACCCTCTGCGGGCGATGGCCCCATTCAAGGGAGACTTGGACTCGCTGGACCGCGCCCCGGGAGAGTGGGACCTCCCACACACGACATCTCCCTGCACGTCTCCGCGCGGGATTCCGTGCTGGGCTCTTCCCTGTTCGCTCGCAGCTACTGGGGGAATCCTTGTTAGTTTCTTTTCCTCCGCCTAGTAATATGCTTAAATTCAGCGGGTAGTCTCGCCTGATCTGAGGTCGGAAAGATGGTTTCTTGTACCGACGGGCCGATGTGAGCGGTCGGAAGCTTAGCCTCTCTCATTGAACTGATTTCTTTTTGTTTTGTTTTTTTTGTGGTCATTATTTATTGTGGTCATATCTTTCGCTCCCGCCCGGCAAGTGTGTGTCTCTCTCTCTGTCTCGGGAGTTTGCCTGTCTCCCATCACATCAAGCCGGGCGTCAGTTCTTCTCAGACGCGATCGGGGAAGGATGGGCCCCGTCGCCGAGGAGAGGAGGGCGAGCTAAGTCTATCCGCTCGCTCCACCGAACCCTGTGAAGCCTTCAAGGGCGACTGACTCCCCTTAACCTCCTCGCAGTCGCCGACGCCGCCACCGATTGCTCGGAGCGACGCCGGCGGTGCGAGGTGCAGGCTCGTCAGACCCCCCAGCGTAGGGCCGCTCGCGTGCCTTTATTTCTTTCTTTCTCTTTCTTTCTTTCTTTCTTTCCCTTATTATCTTAAAGACCGCGCGGGCCCACGGGTTTCATGTAGCCGACCCTCAGCCAGGCGTGGTCCGGGATTGGAAATCCAAGGACCGCAATGTGCGTTCGAAACGTCGATGTTCATGTGTCCTGCAGTTCACATGTCGACGCGCAATTAGCTGCGTTCTTCATCGACCCACGAGCCGAGTGATCCACCGCTCAGGGTTGTTTTTCTCTAGATTCGAGCAGAGCTTCGGGTAGGATGCTACTGCTAGTCCCGTAGGACAGGTAGTTGTTATTTTTCGAGGGGGAGCTGCCCCCAGAACAGCGGCACGGTCAGACCGCGCTCCCCTCTCGTTCAAGCGCCGCCGAAACGGCCTTGCGTGGGCAGATAAAGTGGCTTTAAGCCCAGTGCTCGCGGTCGCGCGGGTTGTCCTTGGATCCCTGAGGATCCTCGGAGCCCGCGTGCCGCCGGCACCCACTCACCATCTTTCGCTCCTACTTCCCACCTCGAGGCGGGACGGTCTTGCCGTCCCCCTCCGGGGGATTACTTCGCCGACCTGGACACCTCAGGCCGACGACGTTATCTCCGAGATCCGGCCGCTGCCAGGAAGAGCCGGTCCAATCACAGGCGAGATTACGCCTTCCGCAGAGCCCCGTTCATCTGGTTCATTCTTAATGCCTTCCTTTTATTAATTTTTGATGCGTCTTCCCCTCATTCGGGGGGAGACGGTGCGACTTTCGCCGACCGGTCCCCCCTCAGGTTGACGTCATCTATTTTTCAGTCATCAGTAGTGGTCACATATTATGATGCGTCTTCCCCCTCATGCGGGGGGAGTCGGTGCGACTTTCGCCGACCGGTCCCCCCTCAGGTTGACGTCATCTATTTTTCAGTCATCAGTAGAGGTTGTATTATCATGAATGACCAGACACGGGTACTTCCACGAGAAGGCGGTCCACTCGCAAGCGAGATTACGCACTCCCCCAGAGCCAGCAACCGTCCTCGGTTTCTTAATGCCTTCCTTCTCTGTTCGGTCACTCTCGGTGCCGTTAATGATCCTTCCGCAGGTTCACCTACGGAAACCTTGTTACGACTTTTACTTCCTCTAAATGATCAAGTTCGGGCATCTTCCCGGTGGAATCGAAGGGCCGAAACCCCGCGCCCACCGGTCCGAAGACCTCACTAAATCATTCAATCGGTAGTAGCGACGGGCGGTGTGTACAAAGGGCAGGGACGTAATCAACGCGAGCTTATGACTCGCGCTTACTGGGAATTCCTCGTTCATGGGGAACAATTGCAAGCCCCAATCCCTAGCACGAAGGAGGTTCAGCGGGTTACCCGGACCTTTCGGCCAGGGAGGACACGCTGAT
>NW_028259373.1:0-5000 GCF_977971745.1 Zootermopsis nevadensis | reverse complement strand
ACGAAGCCGGTCTTTTTCGTAAAATCGTTCCCCTGTTGCTTGCCGGGAAGGTGGACGAACCCGGTCTTTATCGTCAAATCGTCCACCTGCTGCTTGCCGGGAAGGGGAACGAAGCCGGCCTTTTTCGTAAAATCGTTCCCCTGTCGCTTGCCGGGAAGGAGGACGAACCCGGTCTTTAACGTCAAATCGTCCTCCTGTTGCTTGCCGGAAAGGGGAACGAAGCCGGCCTTCTTCGTAAAATCGTTCCCCTGTTGCTTGCCGGGAAGGTGGACGAACCCGGTCTTTCTCGTAAAATCGTCCACCTGCTGCTTGCCGGGAAGGGGAACGAAGCCGGCCTTTTTCGTAAAATCGTTCCCCTGCCGGGCGGAGGACGGACCCGGGCTTTTCTTCCGTCAGTTGTGTCCTCCTGATGTATCCAGACACCACCCAAGGCTCAGGAATCGTCTTATGCGGAAAAAGGGCCAATTTATCAGCGACGCATCCGTTAGTTCAACTAGAGGAAGTGTGAAATTTTCCTACAAAATAAGGTGCCAGCGCGGCGTTTTCAGGGGAGACTCGTAACGTCTGAGCCTCAGAGAGCGCGACCCGGCCGAATGCGAGCGGCAGGTCCCCTAAAATCGGCCTACCTAACACGCACGGATGGGACTTTGAAATCTGAAGACGTGGAGGGCACGGACGGGAATATATATGCGGCAGAAGCCAGAGACACCGCCGGCAGCCTCACCGTGACCGCACGAGAAGTCGTCACTTGCGCCAATCTTGCACTCGAGTGCCGAGTCACCTACGAGCAGACCCCTGCTTCTGCCTGTCCATTGAGGGCAGCCGAGCACGCGATTCCCCAGGAGACGGACTTCTGTACACTTGTGCCCCTCTTGCCCTAAACGGGGTTCGAGCAGCGCGGGGAGAGGAATTCAGTCCCCGGCGGATGCGCGCTCGTTCTAAGTGCAGCTTCCGAGAGGCCGCCCGTGAAGGCCATCACTTGTGCCACTCTTGCACTCGGAATCGAGTGCCGACTCGAACCGGAGCCTCCGCCGGCCACTGCGTGGGTTGACGGGCGCCGACCCCGATGAAGACGGCGATCGGTGCACATGTGCCCCCCATGCCCTAAACGGGGTTCGAGCAGCGCGGGGAGAGGAATTCAGTCCCCGGCGGATGCGCGCTCGTTCTAAGTGCAGCTTCCCAGAGGCCGCCCGTTAAGGCCTTCACATGTGCCACTCTTGCACTCGTAGATGAGTGCCGACTCGAGCCCGAGTCTCCGCCGGACACCGCGCGTGATGACGTGCGCCAACCCCGATGGACACGGCGGTCGGTGCACTTGTGCTCCACTTGCCCTAAACGGTTGCAAGTAGAGCGGGCCGAGGCCAGCAGTCCCCCGGCGGATGCGCGCTGGTTCTAAGTGCAGCTTCCCAGAGGCCGCCCGTGAAGGCCGTCACGTGTGCCGCTCTTGCACTCGGAATCGAGTGCCGACTCGAACCGGAGCCTCCGCCGGCCACTGCGTGGGTTGACGGGCGCCGTCCCCGATGAAGACGGCGATCGGTGCACATGTGCCCCTCTTGCCCTAAACGGGGTTCGAGCAGCGCGGGGAGAGGTCTTCAGTCTCCCGCGGATGCACGCTGGTACTAAGGGCCGGCTCACAGAAGCCACCTGTAAAGGCCGTCACATGTGCCACTCTTGCACTCGTAGTCGAGGGCCGACTCGAGCCCGAGCCTCCGCCGGACACCGCGCGTGTTGACGTGCGCCAACCCCGATGGACTCGGCGGTCGGTGCATTTGTGCCCCACTTGCACTAAACGGTTGCAAGTACACCGGGCCGAGGAAAGCATTCCCCCGCGGTTGTCCGCTGGTACTAAGTGCAGCTTCCCAGAGGCCGCCCGTGAAGGCCGTCACGTGTGCCACTCTTGCACTCGGAATCGAGTGCCGACTCGAACCGGAGCCTCCGCCGGCCACTGCGCGGGTTGACGGGCGCCGACCCCGTTGAAGACGGCGATCGGTGCACATGTGCCACTCTTGCCCTAAACGGGGATCGAGCGGCGCGGGACGAGGCCTGCAGTCCCCCGCGTTGCCCGGTGGTACTGAGGGCAATCTCCCAGAGGCCGCCCGTGAAGGCCGTTACTTGTGTCACTCTTGCACTCAGTGCCCTGTGCCGACTCGAACCCGAGACTCGGCCGGTCTTCGCAGGCAACAGCGCGGGTTGACCACAAATTACACGGCGGTCGATACACTTGTGCCCCTCTTGCCCTAAACGGTCGCAAGTAGCGCGGGCCGAGGCCTGCAGTCCCTCGCTGTTGTCCGCTGGTACTAGGGGCAGCTTCCCAGAGGCCGCCCGTGAAGACCATCACTTGTGCCACTCTTGCACTCAGGCTCGAGTGCCGACTCGAACCCGAGACTCGACCAGTCTTCGCCGGCCACTGAGCGGGGTGACGGGCGCCGACCCCAAAGGACACGGCGGTCGGTGCACTTGTGCCACTCTTGCCCTAAACGGGGATCGAGCGGCGCGGGTCGAGGCCTGCAGTCCCCCGCGTTGCCCGGTGGTACTGAGGGCAATCTCCCAGAGGCCGCCCGTGAACGCCGTTACTTGTGTCACTCTTGCACTCAGTGTCCTGTGCCGACTCGAACCCGAGACTCGGCCGGTCTTCGCCGGCCACTGAGCGGGGTGACGGGCGCCGACCCCAAAGGACACGGCGGTCGGTGCACTTGTGCCACTCTTGCCCTAAACTGCCTCAGCCAACGCGGGGCGGAAGCGCGAATGGCCTGCCGGCGACAGGGTCCCCGGCGGCCGGTAGTCCAATCTCAGACTTCCCCCTGCTCGAGGAGAGCCTCGCTCGCCAAGCTCATATACTATAGTCTGGACCCCCCTTATCTCAGCATTCGTCAGTCACGGAAGAGGCAGAGCCGCGGACACCGGCGGATGGCCCTTCGGCTGCCGCCAGAAATTTTAATTAAGTTTTTCTCTTCCTTAATCATTTCCGATCATACTAAATTTTGTATATGTTAGAATACATACACATACTTACTTATATAACCGCTTTATTTAATATTTTTCTGCACTTTAGAAATTTTCGGACTTAGCCGCTGAAGCGACTCAAGTAACACGCACGGTGGGACATAGCCGCAGAACTGGTTTCAAGTACCACGCACCACGGGACATAGCCGCAGAATTCGTACCGTCCAAGTAAGGCCCAGCTAACACAGCGGAAATTTATTTTTAGTCAATTAACGGCATTACTATGCACAGCAAGCCCAATTTTCTTCAATTATGTGTATTTTTCTGCATTTTGGAAATTTTTTGGACTTAGCCGCTGAAGCGACTCAACTAACACGCACGGTCGGACATAGCCGCAGAACTGGTTTCAAGTACCACGCACCACGGGACATAGCCGCAGAATTCGTACCGTCCAAGTAAGGCCCACCTAACACAGCGGAAATTTATTTTTAATCTATTAACGATATTATTAAGCACAGCAAGGCCAACTTTCTTCAATTATGTATATTTTTCTGCATTTTGGAAATTTTCGGACTTAGCCGCTGAAGCGACTCAAGTAACACGCACGGTGGGACATAGCCGCAGAACTGGTTTCAAGTACCACGCACCACGGGACATAGCCGCAGAATTCGTACCGTCCAAGTAAGGCCCACCTAACACAGCGGAAATTTATTTTTAGTCAATTAACGGCATTACTATGCACAGCAAGCCCAATTTTCTTCAATTATGTGTATTTTTCTGCATTTTGGAAATTTTTTGGACTTAGCCGCTGAAGCGACTCAACTAACACGCACGGTCGGACATAGCCGCAGAACTGGTTTCAAGTACCACGCACCACGGGACATAGCCGCAGAATTCGTACCGTCCAAGTAAGGCCCACCTAACACAGCGGAAATTTATTTTTAATCTATTAACGATATTATTAAGCACAGCAAGGCCAACTTTCTTCAATTATGTATATTTTTCTGCATTTTGGAAATTTTCGGACTTAACCGCTGAAGCGACTCAAGTAACACGCACGGTGGGACATAGCCGCAGAACTGGTTTCAAGTACCACGCACCACGGGACATAGCCGCAGAATTCGTACCGTCCAAGTAAGGCCCACCTAACACAGCGGAAATTTATTTTTAGTCAATTAACGGCATTACTATGCACAGCAAGCCCAATTTTCTTCAATTATGTGTATTTTTCTGCATTTTGGAAATTTTTTGGACTTAGCCGCTGAAGCGACTCAACTAACACGCACGGTCGGACATAGCCGCAGAACTGGTTTCAAGTACCACGCACCACGGGACATAGCCGCAGAATTCGTACCGTCCAAGTAAGGCCCAGCTAACACAGCGGAAATTTATTTTTAGTCAATTAACGGCATTACTATGCACAGCAAGGCCAACTTTCTTCAATTATGAATATTTTTCTGCATTTTGGAAATTTTCGGACTTAGCCGCTGAAGCGACTCAACTAACACGCACGGTCGGACATAGCCGCAGAACTGGTTTCAAGTACCACGCACCACGGGACATAGCCGCAGAATTCGTACCGTCCAAGTAAGGCCCAGCTAACACAGCGGAAATTTATTTTTAGTCAATTAACGGCATTACTATGCACAGCAAGCCCAATTTTCTTCAATTATGTGTATTTTTCTGCATTTTGGAAATTTTTTGGACTTAGCCGCTGAAGCGACTCAACTAACACGCACGGTCGGACATAGCCGCAGAACTGGTTTCAAGTACCACGCACCACGGGACATAGCCGCAGAATTCGTACCGTCCAAGTAAGGCCCACCTAACACAGCGGTAATTTATTTTTAATCTATTAACGATTTTATTAAGCACAGCAAGCCCAATTTTCTTCAATTATGTGTATTTTTCTGCATTTTGGAAATTTTTTGGACTTAGCCGCTGAAGCGACTCAACTAACACGCACGGTCGGACATAGCCGCAGAACTGGTTTCAAGTACCACGCACCACGGGACATAGCCGCAGAATTCGTACCGTCCAAGTAAGGCCCAGCTAAC
>NW_028259372.1:65000-77500 GCF_977971745.1 Zootermopsis nevadensis | reverse complement strand
GGGGCCGGCACTGCGCGGACGGGGCTGAATCTCCCCAATCGGTCTTCCGGGTCTCTCCCGTTTACCCCTGAACGGTTTCACGTACTATTGAACTCTCTCTTCAAAGTTCTTTTCAACTTTCCCTCACGGTACTTGTTCGCTATCGGTCTCGTGGTCATATTTAGCCTTAGATGGAGTTTACCACCCTCTTAGTGCTCCACTCTCAAGGAACACGACTCTGAGGAGAGTCCCCACCCGGGAGCGGCCGCGGTCCTACGGGCCTGGCACCCTCTGCGGGCGATGGCCCCATTCAAGGGAGACTTGGACTCGCTGGACCGCGCCCCGGGAGAGTGGGACCTCCCACACACGACATCTCCCTGCACGTCTCCGCGCGGGATTCCGTGCTGGGCTCTTCCCTGTTCGCTCGCAGCTA
Source organism: Zootermopsis nevadensis (assembly GCF_977971745.1). Lineage (NCBI taxonomy): Eukaryota > Metazoa > Arthropoda > Insecta > Blattodea > Termopsidae > Zootermopsis > Zootermopsis nevadensis. Next base: position 77,088 of record NW_028259372.1, on the reverse strand, counting down.
CTGGGGGAATCCTTGTTAGTTTCTTTTCCTCCGCCTAGTAATATGCTTAAATTCAGCGGGTAGTCTCGCCTGATCTGAGGTCGGAAAGATGGTTTTTTGTACCGACGGGCCGATGTGAGCGGTCGGAAGCTTAGCCTCTCTCATTGAACTGATTTCTTTTTGTTTTGTTTTTTTTGTGGTCATTATTTATTGTGGTCATATCTTTCGCTCCCGCCCGGCAAGTGTGTGTCTCTCTCTCTGTCTCGGGAGTTTGCCTGTCTCCCATCACATCAAGCCGGGCGTCAGTTCTTCTCAGACGCGATCGGGGAAGGATGGGCCCCGTCGCCGAGGAGAGGAGGGCGAGCTAAGTCTATCCGCTCGCTCCACCGAACCCTGTGAAGCCTTCAAGGGCGACTGACTCCCCTTAACCTCCTCGCAGTCGCCGACGCCGCCACCGATTGCTCGGAGCGACGCCGGCGGTGCGAGGTGCAGGCTCGTCAGACCCCCCAGCGTAGGGCCGCTCGCGTGCCTTTATTTCTTTCTCTTTCTTTCTTTCTTTCCCTTATTATCTTAAAGACCGCGCGGGCCCACGGGTTTCATGTAGCCGACCCTCAGCCAGGCGTGGTCCGGGATTGGAAATCCAAGGACCGCAATGTGCGTTCGAAACGTCGATGTTCATGTGTCCTGCAGTTCACATGTCGACGCGCAATTAGCTGCGTTCTTCATCGACCCACGAGCCGAGTGATCCACCGCTCAGGGTTGTTTTTCTCTAGATTCGAGCAGAGCTTCGGGTAGGATGCTACTGCTAGTCCCGTAGGACAGGTAGTTGTTATTTTTCGAGGGGGAGCTGCCCCCAGAACAGCGGCACGGTCAGACCGCGCTCCCCTCTCGTTCAAGCGCCGCCGAAACGGCCTTGCGTGGGCAGATAAAGTGGCTTTAAGCCCAGTGCTCGCGGTCGCGCGGGTTGTCCTTGGATCCCTGAGGATCCTCGGAGCCCGCGTGCCGCCGGCACCCACTCACCATCTTTCGCTCCTACTTCCCACCTCGAGGCGGGACGGTCTTGCCGTCCCCCTCCGGGGGATTACTTCGCCGACCTGGACACCTCAGGCCGACGACGTTATCTCCGAGATCCGGCCGCTGCCAGGAAGAGCCGGTCCAATCACAGGCGAGATTACGCCTTCCGCAGAGCCCCGTTCATCTGGTTCATTCTTAATGCCTTCCTTTTATTAATTTTTGATGCGTCTTCCCCTCATTCGGGGGGAGACGGTGCGACTTTCGCCGACCGGTCCCCCCTCAGGTTGACGTCATCTATTTTTCAGTCATCAGTAGTGGTCACATATTATGATGCGTCTTCCCCCTCATGCGGGGGGAGTCGGTGCGACTTTCGCCGACCGGTCCCCCCTCAGGTTGACGTCATCTATTTTTCAGTCATCAGTAGAGGTTGTATTATCATGAATGACCAGACACGGGTACTTCCACGAGAAGGCGGTCCACTCGCAAGCGAGATTACGCACTCCCCCAGAGCCAGCAACCGTACTCGGTTTCTTAATGCCTTCCTTCTCTGTTCGGTCACTCTCGGTGCCGTTAATGATCCTTCCGCAGGTTCACCTACGGAAACCTTGTTACGACTTTTACTTCCTCTAAATGATCAAGTTCGGGCATCTTCCCGGTGGAATCGAAGGGCCGAAACCCCGCGCCCACCGGTCCGAAGACCTCACTAAATCATTCAATCGGTAGTAGCGACGGGCGGTGTGTACAAAGGGCAGGGACGTAATCAACGCGAGCTTATGACTCGCGCTTACTGGGAATTCCTCGTTCATGGGGAACAATTGCAAGCCCCAATCCCTAGCACGAAGGAGGTTCAGCGGGTTACCCGGACCTTTCGGCCAGGGAGGACACGCTGATTCCTTCAGTGTAGCGCGCGTGCGGCCCAGAACATCTAAGGGCATCACAGACCTGTTATTGCTCAATCTCGTGCGGCTAGAAGCCGCCTGTCCCTCTAAGAAGATTAGGAGTCGCCGGTAGCACAGAGGATACCGGATGCGACTATTTAGCAGGCTAGAGTCTCGTTCGTTATCGGAATTAACCAGACAAATCGCTCCACCAACTAAGAACGGCCATGCACCACCACCCACCGAATCAAGAAAGAGCTCTCAATCTGTCAATCCTCCCGGTGTCTGGGCCTGGTGAGGTTTCCCGTGTTGAGTCAAATTAAGCCGCAGGCTCCACTCCTGGTGGTGCCCTTCCGTCAATTCCTTTAAGTTTCAGCTTTGCAACCATACTTCCCCCGGAACCCAAAAGCTTTGGTTTCCCGGAAGCCGCCCGCCGAGTCATCGGAGGAACTTCGGCGGATTGCTGGCTGGCATCGTTTATGGTTAGAACTAGGGCGGTATCTGATCGCCTTCGAACCTCTAACTTTCGTTCTTGATCAGAGAAAACATTCTTGGCAAATGCTTTCGCTTCTGTCCGTCTTGCGACGATCCAAGAATTTCACCTCTAACGTCGCAATACGAATGCCCCCGTCTGTCCCTTTTGATCATTACCTCGGGGCTTCCGAAAACCAACAAAATAGAACCGAGGTCCTATTCCATTATTCCATGCACTCGGTATTCAGGCGGCTGCTGCCTGCTTTAAGCACTCTAATTTGTTCAAAGTAAAAGTGCCGGCCCATCGTGACACTCGGTCAAGAGCACCGCGACGGGATTGTGTAGGCCCTCCCCGAGACGACCCGAGGCGTGGGAGCGTCGCCGCCCCCATCGCCCGCGGGCGCCGGCTCGGGCCACCGGCAGGACGTCCGCACGTGCGTGCCAGTTAGACACCGACGGGCGGTGAACCGGCAGCGTGGGACACAAGTCCGACTACGAGCTTTTTAACCGCAACAGCTTTAATATACGCTATTGGAGCTGGAATTACCGCGGCTGCTGGCACCAGACTTGCCCTCCAATGGATACTCGTTAAAGTCTTTAGAGTGTACTCATTCCGATTACGGGGCCTCGGATGAGTCCCGTATCGTTATTTTTCGTCACTACCTCCCCGTGCCGGGAGTGGGTAATTTGCGCGCCTGCTGCCTTCCTTGGATGTGGTAGCCGTTTCTCAGGCTCCCTCTCCGGAATCGAACCCTGATTCCCCGTTACCCGTTACAACCATGGTAGGCGCAGAGCCTACCATCGACAGTTGATAAGGCAGACATTTGAAAGATGCGTCGCCGGTTCGTAGACCGTGCGATCCGCCTCCATTTATTCAGAGTCACCAAGGCAAACGGCCGCGTGAGCGACCGATTGGTTTTGATCTAATAAAAGCGTCCCGACCGTCTCCGGTCGGGACTCGGTTGCATGTATTAGCTCTAGAATTACCACAGTTATCCAAGTAACTGTCCACCATCTAAGGAACCATAACTGATTTAATGAGCCATTCGCGGTTTCACCTTAATTTGGCTTGCACTGAGACATGCATGGCTTAATCTTTGAGACAAGCATATGACTACTGGCAGGATCAACCAGGGAACCGAAGACTCACTTGGAGCTCGTTCCTCCCCCTCCACGCGGTCCCGGATGGGTCCGGCGAGGGGGTCCAGTTCATACTTCAACGCTCGCACTCCGTGCGCCCCTGCGAGCAGGGGCCACTTCGTGCCGTTAGGGGGACGCCACGTGAGCGCCCCCAGAACCGTGGTGCCATTAGGGCACCCTTCCCTCTCTTCACTCGACATGCATAAGCGCCGAAGCGCCGTTTGGCATCGCGAGTCTAGCACGCGCCCGGACTACGAGTGAGTCGGTTGCAGTGTGTCCACGATACGCCGCCTATAGACCGTGTCCGGGGGACAGAGGGCCGCGGCATCGCGGTGGCGAAGGGTTTGCCGGGAAGGGGAACGAAGCCGGCCTTTTTCGTAAAATCGTTCCCCTGTTGCTTGCCGGGAAGGTGGACGAACCCGGTCTCTCTCGTAAAATCGTCCACCTGCTGCTTGCCGGGAAGGGGAACAAAGCCGGTCTTTTTCGTAAAATCGTTCCCCTGTTGCTTGCCGGGAAGGTGGACGAACCCGGTCTTTATCGTCAAATCGTCCACCTGCTGGTTGCCGGGAAGGGGAACGAAGCCGGCCTTTTTCGTAAAATCGTTCCCCTGTTGCTTGCCGGGAAGGAGGACGAACCCGGTCTTTATCGTCAAATCGTCCTCCTGTTGCTTGCCGGAAAGGGGAACGAAGCCGGCCTTTTTCGTAAAATCGTTCCCCTGTTGCTTGCCGGGAAGGTGGACGAACCCGGTCTCTCTCGTAAAATCGTCCACCTGCTGCTTGCCGGGAAGGGGAACGAAGCCGGTCTTTTTCGTAAAATCGTTCCCCTGTTGCTTGCCGGGAAGGTGGACGAACCCGGTCTCTCTCGTAAAATCGTCCACCTGCTGCTTGCCGGGAAGGGGAACGAAGCCGGTCTTTTTCGTAAAATCGTTCCCCTGTTGCTTGCCGGGAAGGTGGACGAACCCGGTCTTTATCGTCAAATCGTCCACCTGCTGCTTGCCGGGAAGGGGAACGAAGCCGGCCTTTTTCGTAAAATCGTTCCCCTGTTGCTTGCCGGGAAGGAGGACGAACCCGGTCTTTAACGTCAAATCGTCCTCCTGTTGCTTGCCGGAAAGGGGAACGAAGCCGGCCTTCTTCGTAAAATCGTTCCCCTGTTGCTTGCCGGGAAGGTGGACGAACCCGGTCTTTCTCGTAAAATCGTCCACCTGCTGCTTGCCGGGAAGGGGAACGAAGCCGGCCTTTTTCGTAAAATCGTTCCCCTGCCGGGCGGAGGACGGACCCGGGCTTTTCTTCCGTCAGTTGTGTCCTCCTGATGTATCCAGACACCACCCAAGGCTCAGGAATCGTCTTATGCGGAAAAAGGGCCAATTTATCAGCGACGCATCCGTTAGTTCAACTAGAGGAAGTGTGAAATTTTCCTACAAAATAAGGTGCCAGCGCGGCGTTTTCAGGGGAGACTCGTAACGTCTGAGCCTCAGAGAGCGCGACCCGGCCGAATGCGAGCGGCAGGTCCCCTAAAATCGGCCTACCTAACACGCACGGATGGGACTTTGAAATCTGAAGACGTGGAGGGCACGAACGGGAATATATATGCGGCAGAAGCCAGAGACACCGCCGGCAGCCTCACCGTGACCGCACGAGAAGTCGTCACTTGCGCCAATCTTGCACTCGAGTGCCGAGTCACCTACGAGCAGACCCCTGCTTCTGCCTGTCCATTGAGGGCAGCCGAGCACGCGATTCCCCAGGAGACGGACTTCTGTACACTTGTGCCCCTCTTGCCCTAAACGGGGTTCGAGCAGCGCGGGGAGAGGAATTCAGTCCCCGGCGGATGCGCGCTCGTTCTAAGTGCAGCTTCCGAGAGGCCGCCCGTGAAGGCCATCACTTGTGCCACTCTTGCACTCGGAATCGAGTGCCGACTCGAACCGGAGCCTCCGCCGGCCACTGCGTGGGTTGACGGGCGCCGACCCCGATGAAGACGGCGATCGGTGCACATGTGCCCCCCATGCCCTAAACGGGGTTCGAGCAGCGCGGGGAGAGGAATTCAGTCCCCGGCGGATGCGCGCTCGTTCTAAGTGCAGCTTCCCAGAGGCCGCCCGTTAAGGCCTTCACATGTGCCACTCTTGCACTCGTAGATGAGTGCCGACTCGAGCCCGAGTCTCCGCCGGACACCGCGCGTGATGACGTGCGCCAACCCCGATGGACACGGCGGTCGGTGCACTTGTGCTCCACTTGCCCTAAACGGTTGCAAGTAGAGCGGGCCGAGGCCAGCAGTCCCCCGGCGGATGCGCGCTGGTTCTAAGTGCAGCTTCCCAGAGGCCGCCCGTGAAGGCCGTCACGTGTGCCGCTCTTGCACTCGGAATCGAGTGCCGACTCGAACCGGAGCCTCCGCCGGCCACTGCGTGGGTTGACGGGCGCCGTCCCCGATGAAGACGGCGATCGGTGCACATGTGCCCCTCTTGCCCTAAACGGGGTTCGAGCAGCGCGGGGAGAGGTCTTCAGTCTCCCGCGGATGCACGCTGGTACTAAGGGCCGGCTCACAGAAGCCACCTGTAAAGGCCGTCACATGTGCCACTCTTGCACTCGTAGTCGAGGGCCGACTCGAGCCCGAGCCTCCGCCGGACACCGCGCGTGTTGACGTGCGCCAACCCCGATGGACACGGCGGTCGGTGCATTTGTGCCCCACTTGCACTAAACGGTTGCAAGTACACCGGGCCGAGGAAAGCATTCCCCCGCGGTTGTCCGCTGGTACTAAGTGCAGCTTCCCAGAGGCCGCCCGTGAAGGCCGTCACGTGTGCCACTCTTGCACTCGGAATCGAGTGCCGACTCGAACCGGAGCCTCCGCCGGCCACTGCGCGGGTTGACGGGCGCCGACCCCGTTGAAGACGGCGATCGGTGCACATGTGCCACTCTTGCCCTAAACGGGGATCGAGCGGCGCGGGACGAGGCCTGCAGTCCCCCGCGTTGCCCGGTGGTACTGAGGGCAATCTCCCAGAGGCCGCCCGTGAAGGCCGTTACTTGTGTCACTCTTGCACTCAGTGCCCTGTGCCGACTCGAACCCGAGACTCGGCCGGTCTTCGCAGGCAACAGCGCGGGTTGACCACAAATTACACGGCGGTCGATACACTTGTGCCCCTCTTGCCCTAAACGGTCGCAAGTAGCGCGGGCCGAGGCCTGCAGTCCCTCGCTGTTGTCCGCTGGTACTAGGGGCAGCTTCCCAGAGGCCGCCCGTGAAGACCATCACTTGTGCCACTCTTGCACTCAGGCTCGAGTGCCGACTCGAACCCGAGACTCGACCAGTCTTCGCCGGCCACTGAGCGGGGTGACGGGCGCCGACCCCAAAGGACACGGCGGTCGGTGCACTTGTGCCACTCTTGCCCTAAACGGGGATCGAGCGGCGCGGGTCGAGGCCTGCAGTCCCCCGCGTTGCCCGGTGGTACTGAGGGCAATCTCCCAGAGGCCGCCCGTGAACGCCGTTACTTGTGTCACTCTTGCACTCAGTGTCCTGTGCCGACTCGAACCCGAGACTCGGCCGGTCTTCGCCGGCCACTGAGCGGGGTGACGGGCGCCGACCCCAAAGGAAACGGCGGTCGGTGCACTTGTGCCACTCTTGCCCTAAACTGCCTCAGCCAACGCGGGGCGGAAGCGCGAATGGCCTGCCGGCGACAGGGTCCCCGGCGGCCGGTAGTCCAATCTCAGACTTCCCCCTGCTCGAGGAGAGCCTCGCTCGCCAAGCTCATATACTATAGTCTGGACCCCCCTTATCTCAGCATTCGTCAGTCACGGAAGAGGCAGAGCCGCGGACACCGGCGGATGGCCCCTCGGCTGCCGCCAGAAATTTTAATTAAGTTTTTCTCTTCCTTAATCATTTCCGATCATACTAAATTTTGTATATGTTAGAATACATACACATACTTACTTATATAACCGCTTTATTTAATATTTTTCTGCACTTTAGAAATTTTCGGACTTAGCCGCTGAAGCGACTCAAGTAACACGCACGGTGGGACATAGCCGCAGAACTGGTTTCATGTACCACGCACCACGGGACATAGCCGCAGAATTCGTACCGTCCAAGTAAGGCCCAGCTAACACAGCGGAAATTTATTTTTAGTCAATTAACGGCATTACTATGCACAGCAAGGCCAACTTTCTTCAATTATGAATATTTTTCTGCATTTTGGAAATTTTCGGACTTAGCCGCTGAAGCGACTCAACTAACACGCACGGTCGGACATAGCCGCAGAACTGGTTTCAAGTACCACGCACCACGGGACATAGCCGCAGAATTCGTACCGTCCAAGTAAGGCCCACCTAACACAGCGGAAATTTATTTTTAATCTATTAACGATATTATTAAGCACAGCAAGGCCAACTTTCTTCAATTATGTATATTTTTCTGCATTTTGGAAATTTTCGGACTTAGCCGCTGAAGCGACTCAAGTAACACGCACGGTGGGACATAGCCGCAGAACTGATTTCAAGTACCACGCACCACGGGACATAGCCGCAGAATTCGTACCGTCCAAGTAAGGCCCACCTAACACAGCGGTAATTTATTTTTAATCTATTAACGATTTTATTAAGCACAGCAAGCCCAATTTTCTTCAATTATGTGTATTTTTCTGCATTTTGGAAATTTTTTGGACTTAGCCGCTGAAGCGACTCAACTAACACGCACGGTCGGACATAGCCGCAGAACTGATTTCAAGTACCACGCACCACGGGACATAGCCGCAGAATTCGTCCCGTCCAAGTAAGGCCCACCTAACACAGCGGAAATTTATTTTTAGTCAATTAACGGCATTACTATGCACAGCAAGGCCAACTTTCTTCAATTATGAATATTTTTCTGCATTTTGGAAATTTTCGGACTTAGCCGCTGAAGCGACTCAACTAACACGCACGGTCGGACATAGCCGCAGAACTGGTTTCAAGTACCACGCACCACGGGACATAGCCGCAGAATTCGTACCGTCCAATTAAGGCCCACCTAACACAGCGGAAATTTATTTTTAATCTATTAACGATATTATTAAGCACAGCAAGGCCAACTTTCTTCAATTATGTATATTTTTCTGCATTTTGGAAATTTTCGGACTTAGCCGCTGAAGCGACTCAAGTAACACGCACGGTGGGACATAGCCGCAGAACTGATTTCAAGTACCACGCACCACGGGACATAGCCGCAGAATTCGTACCGTCCAAGTAAGGCCCAGCTAACACAGCGGAAATTTATTTTTAATCTATTAACGATATTATTAAGCACAGCAAGCCCAATTTTCTTCAATTATGTGTATTTTTCTGCATTTTGGAAATTTTTTGGACTTAGCCGCTGAAGCGACTCAACTAACACGCACGGTCGGACATAGCCGCAGAACTGGTTTCAAGTACCACGCACCACGGGACATAGCCGCAGAATTCGTACCGTCCAAGTAAGGCCCAGCTAACACAGCGGAAATTTATTTTTAGTCAATTAACGGCATTACTATGCACAGCAAGGCCAACTTTCTTCAATTATGAATATTTTTCTGCATTTTGGAAATTTTCGGACTTAGCCGCTGAAGCGACTCAAGTAACACGCACGGTGGGACATAGCCGCAGAACTGGTTTCAAGTACCACGCACCACGGGACATAGCCGCAGAATTCGTACCGTCCAAGTAAGGCCCACCTAACACAGCGGAAATTTATTTTTATTCTATTAACGATATTATTAAGCACAGCAAGGCCAACTTTCTTCAATTATGTATATTTTTCTGCATTTTGGAAATTTTCGGACTTAGCCGCTGAAGCGACTCAACTAACACGCACGGTCGGACATAGCCGCAGAACTGGTTTCAAGTACCACGCACCACGGGACATAGCCGCAGAATTCGTACCGTCCAAGTAAGGCCCAGCTAACACAGCGGAAATTTATTTTTAATCTATTAACGATATTATTAAGCACAGCAAGCCCAATTTTCTTGAATTATGTGTATTTTTCTGCATTTTGGAAATTTTTTGGACTTAGCCGCTGAAGCGACTCAACTAACACGCACGGTCGGACATAGCCGCAGAACTGGTTTCAAGTACCACGCACCACGGGACATAGCCGCAGAATTCGTACCGTCCAAGTAAGGCCCACCTAACACAGCGGAAATTTATTTTTAATCTATTAACGATATTATTAAGCACAGCAAGCCCAATTTTCTTCAATTATGTGTATTTTTCTGCATTTTGGAAATTTTTTGGACTTAGCCGCTGAAGCGACTCAACTAACACGCACGGTCGGACATAGCCGCAGAACTGATTTCAAGTACCACGCACCACGGGACATAGCCGCAGAATTCGTACCGTCCAAGTAAGGCCCAGCTAACACAGCGGTAATTTATTTTTAATCTATTAACGATTTTATTAAGCACAGCAAGCCCAATTTTCTTCAATTATGTGTATTTTTCTGCATTTTGGAAATTTTCGGACTTAGCCGCTGAAGCGACTCAACTAACACGCACGGTCGGACATAGCCGCAGAACTGGTTTCAAGTACCACGCACCACGGGACATAGCCGCAGAATTCGTACCGTCCAAGTAAGGCCCAGCTAACACAGCGGAAATTTATTTTTAATCTATTAACGATATTATTAAGCACAGCAAGCCCAATTTTCTTCAATTATGTGTATTTTTCTGCATTTTGGAAATTTTTTGGACTTAGCCGCTGAAGCGACTCAACTAACACGCACGGTCGGACATAGCCGCAGAACTGGTTTCAAGTACCACAAACCACGGGACATAGCCGCAGAATTCGTACCGTCCAAGTAAGGCCCAGCTAACACAGCGGAAATTTATTTTTAATCTATTAACGATATTATTAAGCACAGCAAGCCCAATTTTCTTCAATTATGTGTATTTTTCTGCATTTTGGAAATTTTTTGGACTTAGCCGCTGAAGCGACTCAACTAACACGCACGGTCGGACATAGCCGCAGAACTGGGTTCAAGTACCACGCACCACGGGACATAGCCGCAGAATTCGTACCGTCCAAGTAAGGCCCACCTAACACAGCGGAAATTTATTTTTAATCTATTAACGATATTATTAAGCACAGCAAGCCCAATTTTCTTCAATTATGTGTATTTTTCTGCATTTTGGAAATTTTTTGGACTTAGCCGCTGAAGCGACTCAACTAACACGCACGGTCGGACATAGCCGCAGAACTGATTTCAAGTACCACGCACCACGGGACATAGCCGCAGAATTCGTACCGTCCAAGTAAGGCCCAGCTAACACAGCGGTAATTTATTTTTAATCTATTAACGATTTTATTAAGCACAGCAAGCCCAATTTTCTTCAATTATGTGTATTTTTCTGCATTTTGGAAATTTTCGGACTTAGCCGCTGAAGCGACTCAACTAACACGCACGGTCGGACATAGCCGCAGAACTGGTTTCAAGTACCACGCACCACGGGACATAGCCGCAGAATTCGTACCGTCCAAGTAAGGCCCAGCTAACACAGCGGAAATTTATTTTTAATCTATTAACGATATTATTAAGCACAGCAAGCCCAATTTTCTTCAATTATGTGTATTTTTCTGCATTTTGGAAATTTTTTGGACTTAGCCGCTGAAGTGACTCAACTAACACGCACGGTCGGACATAGCCGCAGAACTGGTTTCAAGTACCACGCACCACGGGACATAGCCGCAGAATTCGTACCGTCCAAGTAAGGCCCAGCTAACACAGCGGAAATTTATTTTTAATCTATTAACGATATTATTAAGCACAGCAAGCCCAATTTTCTTCAATTATGTGTATTTTTCTGCATTTTGGAAATTTTTTGGACTTAGCCGCTGAAGCGACTCAACTAACACGCACGGTCGGACATAGCCGCAGAACTGGTTTCAAGTACCACGCACCACGGGACATAGCCGCAGAATTCGTACCGTCCAAGTAAGGCCCACCTAACACAGCGGAAATTTATTTTTAATCTATTAACGATATTATTAAGCACAGCAAGCCCAATTTTCTTCAATTATGTGTATTTTTCTGCATTTTGGAAATTTTTTGGACTTAGCCGCTGAAGCGACTCAACTAACACGCACGGTCGGACATAGCCGCAGAACTGGTTTCAAGTACCACGCACCACGGGACATAGCCGCAGAATTCGTACCGTCCAAGTAAGGCCCACCTAACACAGCGGAAATTTATTTTTAATCTATTAACGGCATTACTATGCACAGCAAGGCCAACTTTCTTCAATTATGAATATTTTTCTGCATTTTGGAAATTTTCGGACTTAGCCGCTGAAGCGACTCAACTAACACGCACGGTCGGACATAGCCGCAGAACTGGTTTCAAGTACCACGCACCACGGGACATAGCCGCAGAATTCGTACCGTCCAAGTAAGGCCCACCTAACACAGCGGAAATTTATTTTTAATCTATTAACGATATTATTAAGCACAGCAAGCCCAATTTTCTTCAATTATGTGTATTTTTCTGCATTTTGGAAATTTTCGGACTTAGCCGCTGAAGCGACTCAACTAACACGCACGGTCGGACATAGCCGCAGAACTGGTTTCAAGTACCACGCACCATGGGACATAGCCGCAGAATTCGTACCGTCCAAGTA
>NW_028259372.1:27500-57500 GCF_977971745.1 Zootermopsis nevadensis | reverse complement strand
GGGCCGCTCGCGTGCCTTTATTTCTTTCTCTTTCTTTCTTTCTTTCCCTTATTATCTTAAAGACCGCGCGGGCCCACGGGTTTCATGTAGCCGACCCTCAGCCAGGCGTGGTCCGGGATTGGAAATCCAAGGACCGCAATGTGCGTTCGAAACGTCGATGTTCATGTGTCCTGCAGTTCACATGTCGACGCGCAATTAGCTGCGTTCTTCATCGACCCACGAGCCGAGTGATCCACCGCTCAGGGTTGTTTTTCTCTAGATTCGAGCAGAGCTTCGGGTAGGATGCTACTGCTAGTCCCGTAGGACAGGTAGTTGTTATTTTTCGAGGGGGAGCTGCCCCCAGAACAGCGGCACGGTCAGACCGCGCTCCCCTCTCGTTCAAGCGCCGCCGAAACGGCCTTGCGTGGGCAGATAAAGTGGCTTTAAGCCCAGTGCTCGCGGTCGCGCGGGTTGTCCTTGGATCCCTGAGGATCCTCGGAGCCCGCGTGCCGCCGGCACCCACTCACCATCTTTCGCTCCTACTTCCCACCTCGAGGCGGGACGGTCTTGCCGTCCCCCTCCGGGGGATTACTTCGCCGACCTGGACACCTCAGGCCGACGACGTTATCTCCGAGATCCGGCCGCTGCCAGGAAGAGCCGGTCCAATCACAGGCGAGATTACGCCTTCCGCAGAGCCCCGTTCATCTGGTTCATTCTTAATGCCTTCCTTTTATTAATTTTTGATGCGTCTTCCCCTCATTCGGGGGGAGACGGTGCGACTTTCGCCGACCGGTCCCCCCTCAGGTTGACGTCATCTATTTTTCAGTCATCAGTAGTGGTCACATATTATGATGCGTCTTCCCCCTCATGCGGGGGGAGTCGGTGCGACTTTCGCCGACCGGTCCCCCCTCAGGTTGACGTCATCTATTTTTCAGTCATCAGTAGAGGTTGTATTATCATGAATGACCAGACACGGGTACTTCCACGAGAAGGCGGTCCACTCGCAAGCGAGATTACGCACTCCCCCAGAGCCAGCAACCGTACTCGGTTTCTTAATGCCTTCCTTCTCTGTTCGGTCACTCTCGGTGCCGTTAATGATCCTTCCGCAGGTTCACCTACGGAAACCTTGTTACGACTTTTACTTCCTCTAAATGATCAAGTTCGGGCATCTTCCCGGTGGAATCGAAGGGCCGAAACCCCGCGCCCACCGGTCCGAAGACCTCACTAAATCATTCAATCGGTAGTAGCGACGGGCGGTGTGTACAAAGGGCAGGGACGTAATCAACGCGAGCTTATGACTCGCGCTTACTGGGAATTCCTCGTTCATGGGGAACAATTGCAAGCCCCAATCCCTAGCACGAAGGAGGTTCAGCGGGTTACCCGGACCTTTCGGCCAGGGAGGACACGCTGATTCCTTCAGTGTAGCGCGCGTGCGGCCCAGAACATCTAAGGGCATCACAGACCTGTTATTGCTCAATCTCGTGCGGCTAGAAGCCGCCTGTCCCTCTAAGAAGATTAGGAGTCGCCGGTAGCACAGAGGATACCGGATGCGACTATTTAGCAGGCTAGAGTCTCGTTCGTTATCGGAATTAACCAGACAAATCGCTCCACCAACTAAGAACGGCCATGCACCACCACCCACCGAATCAAGAAAGAGCTCTCAATCTGTCAATCCTCCCGGTGTCTGGGCCTGGTGAGGTTTCCCGTGTTGAGTCAAATTAAGCCGCAGGCTCCACTCCTGGTGGTGCCCTTCCGTCAATTCCTTTAAGTTTCAGCTTTGCAACCATACTTCCCCCGGAACCCAAAAGCTTTGGTTTCCCGGAAGCCGCCCGCCGAGTCATCGGAGGAACTTCGGCGGATTGCTGGCTGGCATCGTTTATGGTTAGAACTAGGGCGGTATCTGATCGCCTTCGAACCTCTAACTTTCGTTCTTGATCAGAGAAAACATTCTTGGCAAATGCTTTCGCTTCTGTCCGTCTTGCGACGATCCAAGAATTTCACCTCTAACGTCGCAATACGAATGCCCCCGTCTGTCCCTTTTGATCATTACCTCGGGGCTTCCGAAAACCAACAAAATAGAACCGAGGTCCTATTCCATTATTCCATGCACTCGGTATTCAGGCGGCTGCTGCCTGCTTTAAGCACTCTAATTTGTTCAAAGTAAAAGTGCCGGCCCATCGTGACACTCGGTCAAGAGCACCGCGACGGGATTGTGTAGGCCCTCCCCGAGACGACCCGAGGCGTGGGAGCGTCGCCGCCCCCATCGCCCGCGGGCGCCGGCTCGGGCCACCGGCAGGACGTCCGCACGTGCGTGCCAGTTAGACACCGACGGGCGGTGAACCGGCAGCGTGGGACACAAGTCCGACTACGAGCTTTTTAACCGCAACAGCTTTAATATACGCTATTGGAGCTGGAATTACCGCGGCTGCTGGCACCAGACTTGCCCTCCAATGGATACTCGTTAAAGTCTTTAGAGTGTACTCATTCCGATTACGGGGCCTCGGATGAGTCCCGTATCGTTATTTTTCGTCACTACCTCCCCGTGCCGGGAGTGGGTAATTTGCGCGCCTGCTGCCTTCCTTGGATGTGGTAGCCGTTTCTCAGGCTCCCTCTCCGGAATCGAACCCTGATTCCCCGTTACCCGTTACAACCATGGTAGGCGCAGAGCCTACCATCGACAGTTGATAAGGCAGACATTTGAAAGATGCGTCGCCGGTTCGTAGACCGTGCGATCCGCCTCCATTTATTCAGAGTCACCAAGGCAAACGGCCGCGTGAGCGACCGATTGGTTTTGATCTAATAAAAGCGTCCCGACCGTCTCCGGTCGGGACTCGGTTGCATGTATTAGCTCTAGAATTACCACAGTTATCCAAGTAACTGTCCACCATCTAAGGAACCATAACTGATTTAATGAGCCATTCGCGGTTTCACCTTAATTTGGCTTGCACTGAGACATGCATGGCTTAATCTTTGAGACAAGCATATGACTACTGGCAGGATCAACCAGGGAACCGAAGACTCACTTGGAGCTCGTTCCTCCCCCTCCACGCGGTCCCGGATGGGTCCGGCGAGGGGGTCCAGTTCATACTTCAACGCTCGCACTCCGTGCGCCCCTGCGAGCAGGGGCCACTTCGTGCCGTTAGGGGGACGCCACGTGAGCGCCCCCAGAACCGTGGTGCCATTAGGGCACCCTTCCCTCTCTTCACTCGACATGCATAAGCGCCGAAGCGCCGTTTGGCATCGCGAGTCTAGCACGCGCCCGGACTACGAGTGAGTCGGTTGCAGTGTGTCCACGATACGCCGCCTATAGACCGTGTCCGGGGGACAGAGGGCCGCGGCATCGCGGTGGCGAAGGGTTTGCCGGGAAGGGGAACGAAGCCGGCCTTTTTCGTAAAATCGTTCCCCTGTTGCTTGCCGGGAAGGTGGACGAACCCGGTCTCTCTCGTAAAATCGTCCACCTGCTGCTTGCCGGGAAGGGGAACAAAGCCGGTCTTTTTCGTAAAATCGTTCCCCTGTTGCTTGCCGGGAAGGTGGACGAACCCGGTCTTTATCGTCAAATCGTCCACCTGCTGGTTGCCGGGAAGGGGAACGAAGCCGGCCTTTTTCGTAAAATCGTTCCCCTGTTGCTTGCCGGGAAGGAGGACGAACCCGGTCTTTATCGTCAAATCGTCCTCCTGTTGCTTGCCGGAAAGGGGAACGAAGCCGGCCTTTTTCGTAAAATCGTTCCCCTGTTGCTTGCCGGGAAGGTGGACGAACCCGGTCTCTCTCGTAAAATCGTCCACCTGCTGCTTGCCGGGAAGGGGAACGAAGCCGGTCTTTTTCGTAAAATCGTTCCCCTGTTGCTTGCCGGGAAGGTGGACGAACCCGGTCTCTCTCGTAAAATCGTCCACCTGCTGCTTGCCGGGAAGGGGAACGAAGCCGGTCTTTTTCGTAAAATCGTTCCCCTGTTGCTTGCCGGGAAGGTGGACGAACCCGGTCTTTATCGTCAAATCGTCCACCTGCTGCTTGCCGGGAAGGGGAACGAAGCCGGCCTTTTTCGTAAAATCGTTCCCCTGTTGCTTGCCGGGAAGGAGGACGAACCCGGTCTTTAACGTCAAATCGTCCTCCTGTTGCTTGCCGGAAAGGGGAACGAAGCCGGCCTTCTTCGTAAAATCGTTCCCCTGTTGCTTGCCGGGAAGGTGGACGAACCCGGTCTTTCTCGTAAAATCGTCCACCTGCTGCTTGCCGGGAAGGGGAACGAAGCCGGCCTTTTTCGTAAAATCGTTCCCCTGCCGGGCGGAGGACGGACCCGGGCTTTTCTTCCGTCAGTTGTGTCCTCCTGATGTATCCAGACACCACCCAAGGCTCAGGAATCGTCTTATGCGGAAAAAGGGCCAATTTATCAGCGACGCATCCGTTAGTTCAACTAGAGGAAGTGTGAAATTTTCCTACAAAATAAGGTGCCAGCGCGGCGTTTTCAGGGGAGACTCGTAACGTCTGAGCCTCAGAGAGCGCGACCCGGCCGAATGCGAGCGGCAGGTCCCCTAAAATCGGCCTACCTAACACGCACGGATGGGACTTTGAAATCTGAAGACGTGGAGGGCACGAACGGGAATATATATGCGGCAGAAGCCAGAGACACCGCCGGCAGCCTCACCGTGACCGCACGAGAAGTCGTCACTTGCGCCAATCTTGCACTCGAGTGCCGAGTCACCTACGAGCAGACCCCTGCTTCTGCCTGTCCATTGAGGGCAGCCGAGCACGCGATTCCCCAGGAGACGGACTTCTGTACACTTGTGCCCCTCTTGCCCTAAACGGGGTTCGAGCAGCGCGGGGAGAGGAATTCAGTCCCCGGCGGATGCGCGCTCGTTCTAAGTGCAGCTTCCGAGAGGCCGCCCGTGAAGGCCATCACTTGTGCCACTCTTGCACTCGGAATCGAGTGCCGACTCGAACCGGAGCCTCCGCCGGCCACTGCGTGGGTTGACGGGCGCCGACCCCGATGAAGACGGCGATCGGTGCACATGTGCCCCCCATGCCCTAAACGGGGTTCGAGCAGCGCGGGGAGAGGAATTCAGTCCCCGGCGGATGCGCGCTCGTTCTAAGTGCAGCTTCCCAGAGGCCGCCCGTTAAGGCCTTCACATGTGCCACTCTTGCACTCGTAGATGAGTGCCGACTCGAGCCCGAGTCTCCGCCGGACACCGCGCGTGATGACGTGCGCCAACCCCGATGGACACGGCGGTCGGTGCACTTGTGCTCCACTTGCCCTAAACGGTTGCAAGTAGAGCGGGCCGAGGCCAGCAGTCCCCCGGCGGATGCGCGCTGGTTCTAAGTGCAGCTTCCCAGAGGCCGCCCGTGAAGGCCGTCACGTGTGCCGCTCTTGCACTCGGAATCGAGTGCCGACTCGAACCGGAGCCTCCGCCGGCCACTGCGTGGGTTGACGGGCGCCGTCCCCGATGAAGACGGCGATCGGTGCACATGTGCCCCTCTTGCCCTAAACGGGGTTCGAGCAGCGCGGGGAGAGGTCTTCAGTCTCCCGCGGATGCACGCTGGTACTAAGGGCCGGCTCACAGAAGCCACCTGTAAAGGCCGTCACATGTGCCACTCTTGCACTCGTAGTCGAGGGCCGACTCGAGCCCGAGCCTCCGCCGGACACCGCGCGTGTTGACGTGCGCCAACCCCGATGGACACGGCGGTCGGTGCATTTGTGCCCCACTTGCACTAAACGGTTGCAAGTACACCGGGCCGAGGAAAGCATTCCCCCGCGGTTGTCCGCTGGTACTAAGTGCAGCTTCCCAGAGGCCGCCCGTGAAGGCCGTCACGTGTGCCACTCTTGCACTCGGAATCGAGTGCCGACTCGAACCGGAGCCTCCGCCGGCCACTGCGCGGGTTGACGGGCGCCGACCCCGTTGAAGACGGCGATCGGTGCACATGTGCCACTCTTGCCCTAAACGGGGATCGAGCGGCGCGGGACGAGGCCTGCAGTCCCCCGCGTTGCCCGGTGGTACTGAGGGCAATCTCCCAGAGGCCGCCCGTGAAGGCCGTTACTTGTGTCACTCTTGCACTCAGTGCCCTGTGCCGACTCGAACCCGAGACTCGGCCGGTCTTCGCAGGCAACAGCGCGGGTTGACCACAAATTACACGGCGGTCGATACACTTGTGCCCCTCTTGCCCTAAACGGTCGCAAGTAGCGCGGGCCGAGGCCTGCAGTCCCTCGCTGTTGTCCGCTGGTACTAGGGGCAGCTTCCCAGAGGCCGCCCGTGAAGACCATCACTTGTGCCACTCTTGCACTCAGGCTCGAGTGCCGACTCGAACCCGAGACTCGACCAGTCTTCGCCGGCCACTGAGCGGGGTGACGGGCGCCGACCCCAAAGGACACGGCGGTCGGTGCACTTGTGCCACTCTTGCCCTAAACGGGGATCGAGCGGCGCGGGTCGAGGCCTGCAGTCCCCCGCGTTGCCCGGTGGTACTGAGGGCAATCTCCCAGAGGCCGCCCGTGAACGCCGTTACTTGTGTCACTCTTGCACTCAGTGTCCTGTGCCGACTCGAACCCGAGACTCGGCCGGTCTTCGCCGGCCACTGAGCGGGGTGACGGGCGCCGACCCCAAAGGAAACGGCGGTCGGTGCACTTGTGCCACTCTTGCCCTAAACTGCCTCAGCCAACGCGGGGCGGAAGCGCGAATGGCCTGCCGGCGACAGGGTCCCCGGCGGCCGGTAGTCCAATCTCAGACTTCCCCCTGCTCGAGGAGAGCCTCGCTCGCCAAGCTCATATACTATAGTCTGGACCCCCCTTATCTCAGCATTCGTCAGTCACGGAAGAGGCAGAGCCGCGGACACCGGCGGATGGCCCCTCGGCTGCCGCCAGAAATTTTAATTAAGTTTTTCTCTTCCTTAATCATTTCCGATCATACTAAATTTTGTATATGTTAGAATACATACACATACTTACTTATATAACCGCTTTATTTAATATTTTTCTGCACTTTAGAAATTTTCGGACTTAGCCGCTGAAGCGACTCAAGTAACACGCACGGTGGGACATAGCCGCAGAACTGGTTTCATGTACCACGCACCACGGGACATAGCCGCAGAATTCGTACCGTCCAAGTAAGGCCCAGCTAACACAGCGGAAATTTATTTTTAGTCAATTAACGGCATTACTATGCACAGCAAGGCCAACTTTCTTCAATTATGAATATTTTTCTGCATTTTGGAAATTTTCGGACTTAGCCGCTGAAGCGACTCAACTAACACGCACGGTCGGACATAGCCGCAGAACTGGTTTCAAGTACCACGCACCACGGGACATAGCCGCAGAATTCGTACCGTCCAAGTAAGGCCCACCTAACACAGCGGAAATTTATTTTTAATCTATTAACGATATTATTAAGCACAGCAAGGCCAACTTTCTTCAATTATGTATATTTTTCTGCATTTTGGAAATTTTCGGACTTAGCCGCTGAAGCGACTCAAGTAACACGCACGGTGGGACATAGCCGCAGAACTGATTTCAAGTACCACGCACCACGGGACATAGCCGCAGAATTCGTACCGTCCAAGTAAGGCCCACCTAACACAGCGGTAATTTATTTTTAATCTATTAACGATTTTATTAAGCACAGCAAGCCCAATTTTCTTCAATTATGTGTATTTTTCTGCATTTTGGAAATTTTTTGGACTTAGCCGCTGAAGCGACTCAACTAACACGCACGGTCGGACATAGCCGCAGAACTGATTTCAAGTACCACGCACCACGGGACATAGCCGCAGAATTCGTCCCGTCCAAGTAAGGCCCACCTAACACAGCGGAAATTTATTTTTAGTCAATTAACGGCATTACTATGCACAGCAAGGCCAACTTTCTTCAATTATGAATATTTTTCTGCATTTTGGAAATTTTCGGACTTAGCCGCTGAAGCGACTCAACTAACACGCACGGTCGGACATAGCCGCAGAACTGGTTTCAAGTACCACGCACCACGGGACATAGCCGCAGAATTCGTACCGTCCAATTAAGGCCCACCTAACACAGCGGAAATTTATTTTTAATCTATTAACGATATTATTAAGCACAGCAAGGCCAACTTTCTTCAATTATGTATATTTTTCTGCATTTTGGAAATTTTCGGACTTAGCCGCTGAAGCGACTCAAGTAACACGCACGGTGGGACATAGCCGCAGAACTGATTTCAAGTACCACGCACCACGGGACATAGCCGCAGAATTCGTACCGTCCAAGTAAGGCCCAGCTAACACAGCGGAAATTTATTTTTAATCTATTAACGATATTATTAAGCACAGCAAGCCCAATTTTCTTCAATTATGTGTATTTTTCTGCATTTTGGAAATTTTTTGGACTTAGCCGCTGAAGCGACTCAACTAACACGCACGGTCGGACATAGCCGCAGAACTGGTTTCAAGTACCACGCACCACGGGACATAGCCGCAGAATTCGTACCGTCCAAGTAAGGCCCAGCTAACACAGCGGAAATTTATTTTTAGTCAATTAACGGCATTACTATGCACAGCAAGGCCAACTTTCTTCAATTATGAATATTTTTCTGCATTTTGGAAATTTTCGGACTTAGCCGCTGAAGCGACTCAAGTAACACGCACGGTGGGACATAGCCGCAGAACTGGTTTCAAGTACCACGCACCACGGGACATAGCCGCAGAATTCGTACCGTCCAAGTAAGGCCCACCTAACACAGCGGAAATTTATTTTTATTCTATTAACGATATTATTAAGCACAGCAAGGCCAACTTTCTTCAATTATGTATATTTTTCTGCATTTTGGAAATTTTCGGACTTAGCCGCTGAAGCGACTCAACTAACACGCACGGTCGGACATAGCCGCAGAACTGGTTTCAAGTACCACGCACCACGGGACATAGCCGCAGAATTCGTACCGTCCAAGTAAGGCCCAGCTAACACAGCGGAAATTTATTTTTAATCTATTAACGATATTATTAAGCACAGCAAGCCCAATTTTCTTGAATTATGTGTATTTTTCTGCATTTTGGAAATTTTTTGGACTTAGCCGCTGAAGCGACTCAACTAACACGCACGGTCGGACATAGCCGCAGAACTGGTTTCAAGTACCACGCACCACGGGACATAGCCGCAGAATTCGTACCGTCCAAGTAAGGCCCACCTAACACAGCGGAAATTTATTTTTAATCTATTAACGATATTATTAAGCACAGCAAGCCCAATTTTCTTCAATTATGTGTATTTTTCTGCATTTTGGAAATTTTTTGGACTTAGCCGCTGAAGCGACTCAACTAACACGCACGGTCGGACATAGCCGCAGAACTGATTTCAAGTACCACGCACCACGGGACATAGCCGCAGAATTCGTACCGTCCAAGTAAGGCCCAGCTAACACAGCGGTAATTTATTTTTAATCTATTAACGATTTTATTAAGCACAGCAAGCCCAATTTTCTTCAATTATGTGTATTTTTCTGCATTTTGGAAATTTTCGGACTTAGCCGCTGAAGCGACTCAACTAACACGCACGGTCGGACATAGCCGCAGAACTGGTTTCAAGTACCACGCACCACGGGACATAGCCGCAGAATTCGTACCGTCCAAGTAAGGCCCAGCTAACACAGCGGAAATTTATTTTTAATCTATTAACGATATTATTAAGCACAGCAAGCCCAATTTTCTTCAATTATGTGTATTTTTCTGCATTTTGGAAATTTTTTGGACTTAGCCGCTGAAGCGACTCAACTAACACGCACGGTCGGACATAGCCGCAGAACTGGTTTCAAGTACCACAAACCACGGGACATAGCCGCAGAATTCGTACCGTCCAAGTAAGGCCCAGCTAACACAGCGGAAATTTATTTTTAATCTATTAACGATATTATTAAGCACAGCAAGCCCAATTTTCTTCAATTATGTGTATTTTTCTGCATTTTGGAAATTTTTTGGACTTAGCCGCTGAAGCGACTCAACTAACACGCACGGTCGGACATAGCCGCAGAACTGGGTTCAAGTACCACGCACCACGGGACATAGCCGCAGAATTCGTACCGTCCAAGTAAGGCCCACCTAACACAGCGGAAATTTATTTTTAATCTATTAACGATATTATTAAGCACAGCAAGCCCAATTTTCTTCAATTATGTGTATTTTTCTGCATTTTGGAAATTTTTTGGACTTAGCCGCTGAAGCGACTCAACTAACACGCACGGTCGGACATAGCCGCAGAACTGATTTCAAGTACCACGCACCACGGGACATAGCCGCAGAATTCGTACCGTCCAAGTAAGGCCCAGCTAACACAGCGGTAATTTATTTTTAATCTATTAACGATTTTATTAAGCACAGCAAGCCCAATTTTCTTCAATTATGTGTATTTTTCTGCATTTTGGAAA
Organism: Zootermopsis nevadensis; assembly: GCF_977971745.1. Classification (NCBI taxonomy): domain Eukaryota; kingdom Metazoa; phylum Arthropoda; class Insecta; order Blattodea; family Termopsidae; genus Zootermopsis; species Zootermopsis nevadensis. The sequence goes on along the minus strand of NW_028259372.1, from coordinate 47,157 downwards.
TTTTCGGACTTAGCCGCTGAAGCGACTCAACTAACACGCACGGTCGGACATAGCCGCAGAACTGGTTTCAAGTACCACGCACCACGGGACATAGCCGCAGAATTCGTACCGTCCAAGTAAGGCCCAGCTAACACAGCGGAAATTTATTTTTAATCTATTAACGATATTATTAAGCACAGCAAGCCCAATTTTCTTCAATTATGTGTATTTTTCTGCATTTTGGAAATTTTTTGGACTTAGCCGCTGAAGTGACTCAACTAACACGCACGGTCGGACATAGCCGCAGAACTGGTTTCAAGTACCACGCACCACGGGACATAGCCGCAGAATTCGTACCGTCCAAGTAAGGCCCAGCTAACACAGCGGAAATTTATTTTTAATCTATTAACGATATTATTAAGCACAGCAAGCCCAATTTTCTTGAATTATGTGTATTTTTCTGCATTTTGGAAATTTTTTGGACTTAGCCGCTGAAGCGACTCAACTAACACGCACGGTCGGACATAGCCGCAGAACTGGTTTCAAGTACCACGCACCACGGGACATAGCCGCAGAATTCGTACCGTCCAAGTAAGGCCCACCTAACACAGCGGAAATTTATTTTTAATCTATTAACGATATTATTAAGCACAGCAAGCCCAATTTTCTTCAATTATGTGTATTTTTCTGCATTTTGGAAATTTTTTGGACTTAGCCGCTGAAGCGACTCAACTAACACGCACGGTCGGACATAGCCGCAGAACTGGTTTCAAGTACCACGCACCACGGGACATAGCCGCAGAATTCGTACCGTCCAAGTAAGGCCCACCTAACACAGCGGAAATTTATTTTTAATCTATTAACGGCATTACTATGCACAGCAAGGCCAACTTTCTACAATTATGAATATTTTTCTGCATTTTGGAAATTTTCGGACTTAGCCGCTGAAGCGACTCAACTAACACGCACGGTCGGACATAGCCGCAGAACTGGTTTCAAGTACCACGCACCACGGGACATAGCCGCAGAATTCGTACCGTCCAAGTAAGGCCCACCTAACACAGCGGAAATTTATTTTTAATCTATTAACGATATTATTAAGCACAGCAAGCCCAATTTTCTTCAATTATGTGTATTTTTCTGCATTTTGGAAATTTTTTGGACTTAGCCGCTGAAGCGACTCAACTAACACGCACGGTCGGACATAGCCGCAGAACTGATTTCAAGTACCACGCACCACGGGACATAGCCGCAGAATTCGTACCGTCCAAGTAAGGCCCAGCTAACACAGCGGTAATTTATTTTTAATCTATTAACGATTTTATTAAGCACAGCAAGCCCAATTTTCTTCAATTATGTGTATTTTTCTGCATTTTGGAAATTTTCGGACTTAGCCGCTGAAGCGACTCAACTAACACGCACGGTCGGACATAGCCGCAGAACTGGTTTCAAGTACCACGCACCACGGGACATAGCCGCAGAATTCGTACCGTCCAAGTAAGGCCCAGCTAACACAGCGGAAATTTATTTTTAATCTATTAACGATATTATTAAGCACAGCAAGCCCAATTTTCTTCAATTATGTGTATTTTTCTGCATTTTGGAAATTTTTTGGACTTAGCCGCTGAAGCGACTCAACTAACACGCACGGTCGGACATAGCCGCAGAACTGGTTTCAAGTACCACAAACCACGGGACATAGCCGCAGAATTCGTACCGTCCAAGTAAGGCCCAGCTAACACAGCGGAAATTTATTTTTAATCTATTAACGATATTATTAAGCACAGCAAGCCCAATTTTCTTCAATTATGTGTATTTTTCTGCATTTTGGAAATTTTTTGGACTTAGCCGCTGAAGCGACTCAACTAACACGCACGGTCGGACATAGCCGCAGAACTGGGTTCAAGTACCACGCACCACGGGACATAGCCGCAGAATTCGTACCGTCCAAGTAAGGCCCACCTAACACAGCGGAAATTTATTTTTAATCTATTAACGATATTATTAAGCACAGCAAGCCCAATTTTCTTCAATTATGTGTATTTTTCTGCATTTTGGAAATTTTTTGGACTTAGCCGCTGAAGCGACTCAACTAACACGCACGGTCGGACATAGCCGCAGAACTGATTTCAAGTACCACGCACCACGGGACATAGCCGCAGAATTCGTACCGTCCAAGTAAGGCCCAGCTAACACAGCGGTAATTTATTTTTAATCTATTAACGATTTTATTAAGCACAGCAAGCCCAATTTTCTTCAATTATGTGTATTTTTCTGCATTTTGGAAATTTTCGGACTTAGCCGCTGAAGCGACTCAACTAACACGCACGGTCGGACATAGCCGCAGAACTGGTTTCAAGTACCACGCACCACGGGACATAGCCGCAGAATTCGTACCGTCCAAGTAAGGCCCAGCTAACACAGCGGAAATTTATTTTTAATCTATTAACGATATTATTAAGCACAGCAAGCCCAATTTTCTTCAATTATGTGTATTTTTCTGCATTTTGGAAATTTTTTGGACTTAGCCGCTGAAGTGACTCAACTAACACGCACGGTCGGACATAGCCGCAGAACTGGTTTCAAGTACCACGCACCACGGGACATAGCCGCAGAATTCGTACCGTCCAAGTAAGGCCCAGCTAACACAGCGGAAATTTATTTTTAATCTATTAACGATATTATTAAGCACAGCAAGCCCAATTTTCTTCAATTATGTGTATTTTTCTGCATTTTGGAAATTTTTTGGACTTAGCCGCTGAAGCGACTCAACTAACACGCACGGTCGGACATAGCCGCAGAACTGGTTTCAAGTACCACGCACCACGGGACATAGCCGCAGAATTCGTACCGTCCAAGTAAGGCCCACCTAACACAGCGGAAATTTATTTTTAATCTATTAACGATATTATTAAGCACAGCAAGCCCAATTTTCTTCAATTATGTGTATTTTTCTGCATTTTGGAAATTTTTTGGACTTAGCCGCTGAAGCGACTCAACTAACACGCACGGTCGGACATAGCCGCAGAACTGGTTTCAAGTACCACGCACCACGGGACATAGCCGCAGAATTCGTACCGTCCAAGTAAGGCCCACCTAACACAGCGGAAATTTATTTTTAATCTATTAACGGCATTACTATGCACAGCAAGGCCAACTTTCTTCAATTATGAATATTTTTCTGCATTTTGGAAATTTTCGGACTTAGCCGCTGAAGCGACTCAACTAACACGCACGGTCGGACATAGCCGCAGAACTGGTTTCAAGTACCACGCACCACGGGACATAGCCGCAGAATTCGTACCGTCCAAGTAAGGCCCACCTAACACAGCGGAAATTTATTTTTAATCTATTAACGATATTATTAAGCACAGCAAGCCCAATTTTCTTCAATTATGTGTATTTTTCTGCATTTTGGAAATTTTCGGACTTAGCCGCTGAAGCGACTCAACTAACACGCACGGTCGGACATAGCCGCAGAACTGGTTTCAAGTACCACGCACCATGGGACATAGCCGCAGAATTCGTACCGTCCAAGTAAGGCCCACCTAACACAGCGGAAATTTATTTTTAATCTATTAACGGCATTACTATGCACAGCAAGGCCAACTTTCTTCAATTATGAATATTTTTCTGCATTTTGGAAATTTTCGGACTTAGCCGCTGAAGCGACTCAACTAACACGCACGGTCGGACATAGCCGCAGAACTGGTTTCAAGTACCACGCACCACGGGACATAGCCGCAGAATTCGTACCGTCCAAGTAAGGCCCAGCTAACACAGCGGAAATTTATTTTTAATCTATTAACGATATTATTAAGCACAGCAAGCCCAATTTTCTTCAATTATGTGTATTTTTCTGCATTTTGGAAATTTTTTGGACTTAGCCGCTGAAGCGACTCAACTAACACGCACGGTCGGACATAGCCGCAGAACTGGTTTCAAGTACCACGCACCACGGGACATAGCCGCAGAATTCGTACCGTCCAAGTAAGGCCCACCTAACACAGCGGAAATTTATTTTTAATCTATTAACGATATTATTAAGCACAGCAAGGCCAACTTTCTTCAATTATGTATATTTTTCTGCATTTTGGAAATTTTCGGACTTAGCCGCTGAAGCGACTCAACTAACACGCACGGTCGGACATAGCCGCAGAACTGATTTCAAGTTCCAAGCACCACGGGACATAGCCGCAGAGCCATGACTTTTGAGTTAAATTTCGGAAATTTATTTTTAGACAATTAACGGCATTATTGTGCACAGCAAGCCCATTTTTTTTCAATTAAGAATATTTTACTGCATTTTGGAATATTTCGGACTTAGCCGCTGAAGTTATATTCGTTCTATTTCTTATTCTTAGGAAGGCGCTATCACGGCACGGTCTCGTGCTTCGAAGCAGCCCCGTAACTATACTCGCCGTCTGAATTGGCCTCAGGAAGCGACCGTCCCAATACAACCCATCAAACACAGGCGTAGTCTCTTACATGACTTACTTTTAATGCGTTAACGGCTATACGATGATTTCTTTCGAGACGGGGCACCGCAAGCCCAATTTTAATGATTTACAAATACTTAACCATATTATTATTTTTATTATTTGTTATTGATTGCAAATGATTTTATCCCCGGTGGCAGTGACCTACAATAAGGTACAAGAACATAAGACACAACAAAACAATGCGATACATCAACACAGTGAGACAGAAAAAGAATAATTAGAGGGCACAACAAAAAGAATAAGACACAACAGAACCATAAAAGAAAAACATAAGACGCAACCAAAACAACACATCCCACTCACTCACTCAAAATCAAACAACTCATAAGAATACAAAACCATCTACTTCACTATATTACGCTTTCTTCCTCCCTAATTCTTCTTCTTCTACTCCCGTTATTCGTGTTGTCTTATGTTATTTTTATTCAAGTTACTATTATTAAGAAGGCGCCATTACCGCAGGACTCTTTCACCGAAACAGCCTTCTGAGCTACCACGCGCCGTCGGACTTTTGCCGCAGACGTCCCGGGCCTTGGCGGCCGGCAAGCCTCTCGTCGGGGAGAAAATCGCCTTCCGCCCGCGCAAGACAAATGCTGAGATAAGGGGGGTCCAGACCTACTATGGGGAGGACTTTGGGAGCAGGTCCGAGTGCGCGGCCGAACCGGCAATCGGCAAGTATGAGGCCTCCTGCCGGTTCGGGACACGCCGCACTTGACCCGGGGTCGTAGTGTCAGGACGGGGGTGGGGGTGGGGGCAGGACGGAGATCTGGCGTGTGTGGGCGGGCGGGCGGGCGGGGGACCGCGTTCTTAATCGCGGGGACTCGGTCCGGACTCCGTCCTGGGTTCGAACCTAGCTTAATTGTTTTAGGCCCACCTGAGATGCCGCGGGCCACCACGGCGCCCTACGCCGCCGCCGCGAGGACGATGACGACGCTCCTGTGTTCTCCGGCCAGCCTCGAGGACTCAGTCCTCGGTTCGATGCTCGCCTGCCACCACGGCGCCCTACGCCACGCAAGCTCGTCGCTGCTGCAGCCGCGAGGGGCCTATGACGTTCCTGGGTTCGAACCTCGCTTCGGGGATTCTGGGACGCCGCGTGCCTCCACGGCGCCCTACACCAAGAAATCGGGTCGCTGCTGCATGGCCGAAGAAGGTCCTGGGTTCGAACCCCGCCAGCGGCGTGCCCTGTTCCGCTCAGGGCGTGCGCTACGGTCCCGGCTTCGAGACCCCGCGAAGTCACTCCGGCCCCCCCACCCCCCCGCGGGGGAGGGGCGCTGGCGGGCTGGAGGGATTCCCCAGCCCCCGCGGGTGAGTGGCAGCGAAGATCTATAGTTTTGACTCTCTTAAGTGGCCGCCGAGGCCGGCCAACACCTACCACGCGCCATCCAGCAACTACCACGCACCGTGGGACTTAGCCGCTGGAACGACCATTCAAGTACCACGCACGGTGGGACTTAGCCGCAGAGCTAGACCCCTTTCACGTACCACGCGCCTTGGGACATAGCCGCAGAATCCCGACGTCCGAGTAAAACAGCGGTAAACTATTTTTAGACAATTAACGGCATTATGAAGCGCACAGCAAGCCCAATTTTCTTCAGTAATAGATATTTGACTATGTTATGGATCGTTTCGGACTTAGCCGCTGGAGCGACCATTCAAGTACCACGCACGGTGGGACTTAGCCGCAGAGCTAGACCCCTTTCACGTACCACGCGCCTTGGGACATAGCCGCAGAACCCCGACGTCCGAGTAAAACAGCGGAAATTTATTTTTAGTCAATTAACGGCATTATGATGCACACAGCAAGCCCAATTTTCTTCAATTATGGATATTCGACTACATTATGTTTTGTTTCGGACTTAGCCGCTGGAGCGACCTTTCAACTACCACGCACCGTGATACATAGCCGCAGAACACACCCACGTCCGAGTAAAACAGCGGAAATTTATTTTTAGTCAATTAACGGCACAGCAAGCCCAATTTTCTTCAATTATGTGTATTTTTCTGCATTTTGGAAATTTTTTGGACTTAGCCGCTGAAGCGACTCAACTAACACGCACGGTCGGACATAGCCGCAGAACTGGTTTCAAGTACCACGCACCACGGGACATAGCCGCAGAATTCGTACCGTCCAAGTAAGGCCCACCTAACACAGCGGAAATTTATTTTTAGTCAATTAACGGCATTACTATGCACAGCAAGGCCAACTTTCTTCAATTATGAATATTTTTCTGCATTTTGGAAATTTTCGGACTTAGCCGCTGAAGCGACTCAACTAACACGCACGGTCGGACATAGCCGCAGAACTGGTTTCAAGTACCACGCACCACGGGACATAGCCGCAGAATTCGTACCGTCCAAGTAAGGCCCAGCTAACACAGCGGAAATTTATTTTTAATCTATTAACGATATTATTAAGCACAGCAAGCCCAATTTTCTTCAATTATGTGTATTTTTCTGCATTTTGGAAATTTTTTGGACTTAGCCGCTGAAGCGACTCAACTAACACGCACGGTCGGACATAGCCGCAGAACTGGTTTCAAGTACCACGCACCACGGGACATAGCCGCAGAATTCGTACCGTCCAAGTAAGGCCCACCTAACACAGCGGAAATTTATTTTTAATCTATTAACGATATTATTAAGCACAGCAAGCCCAATTTTCTTCAATTATGTGTATTTTTCTGCATTTTGGAAATTTTTTGGACTTAGCCGCTGAAGCGACTCAACTAACACGCACGGTCGGACATAGCCGCAGAACTGATTTCAAGTACCACGCACCACGGGACAGCCGCAGAATTCGTACCGTCCAAGTAAGGCCCAGCTAACACAGCGGTAATTTATTTTTAATCTATTAACGATTTTATTAAGCACAGCAAGCCCAATTTTCTTCAATTATGTGTATTTTTCTGCATTTTGGAAATTTTCGGACTTAGCCGCTGAAGCGACTCAACTAACACGCACGGTCGGACATAGCCGCAGAACTGGTTTCAAGTACCACGCACCACGGGACATAGCCGCAGAATTCGTACCGTCCAAGTAAGGCCCAGCTAACACAGCGGAAATTTATTTTTAATCTATTAACGATATTATTAAGCACAGCAAGCCCAATTTTCTTCAATTATGTGTATTTTTCTGCATTTTGGAAATTTTTTGGACTTAGCCGCTGAAGCGACTCAACTAACACGCACGGTCGGACATAGCCGCAGAACTGGTTTCAAGTACCACGCACCACGGGACATAGCCGCAGAATTCGTACCGTCCAAGTAAGGCCCAGCTAACACAGCGGAAATTTATTTTTAATCTATTAACGATATTATTAAGCACAGCAAGGCCAACTTTCTTCAATTATGTATATTTTTCTGCATTTTGGAAATTTTCGGACTTAGCCGCTGAAGCGACTCAAGTAACACGCACGGTGGGACATAGCCGCAGAACTGATTTCAAGTACCACGCACCACGGGACATAGCCGCAGAATTCGTACCGTCCAAGTAAGGCCCACCTAACACAGCGGTAATTTATTTTTAATCTATTAACGATTTTATTAAGCACAGCAAGCCCAATTTTCTTCAATTATGTGTATTTTTCTGCATTTTGGAAATTTTTTGGACTTAGCCGCTGAAGCGACTCAACTAACACGCACGGTCGGACATAGCCGCAGAACTGATTTCAAGTACCACGCACCACGGGACATAGCCGCAGAATTCGTCCCGTCCAAGTAAGGCCCACCTAACACAGCGGAAATTTATTTTTAGTCAATTAACGGCATTACTATGCACAGCAAGGCCAACTTTCTTCAATTATGAATATTTTTCTGCATTTTGGAAATTTTCGGACTTAGCCGCTGAAGCGACTCAACTAACACGCACGGTCGGACATAGCCGCAGAACTGGTTTCAAGTACCACGCACCACGGGACATAGCCGCAGAATTCGTACCGTCCAATTAAGGCCCACCTAACACAGCGGAAATTTATTTTTAATCTATTAACGATATTATTAAGCACAGCAAGGCCAACTTTCTTCAATTATGTATATTTTTCTGCATTTTGGAAATTTTCGGACTTAGCCGCTGAAGCGACTCAAGTAACACGCACGGTGGGACATAGCCGCAGAACTGATTTCAAGTACCACGCACCACGGGACATAGCCGCAGAATTCGTACCGTCCAAGTAAGGCCCAGCTAACACAGCGGAAATTTATTTTTAATCTATTAACGATATTATTAAGCACAGCAAGCCCAATTTTCTTCAATTATGTGTATTTTTCTGCATTTTGGAAATTTTTTGGACTTAGCCGCTGAAGCGACTCAACTAACACGCACGGTCGGACATAGCCGCAGAACTGGTTTCAAGTACCACGCACCACGGGACATAGCCGCAGAATTCGTACCGTCCAAGTAAGGCCCAGCTAACACAGCGGAAATTTATTTTTAGTCAATTAACGGCATTACTATGCACAGCAAGGCCAACTTTCTTCAATTATGAATATTTTTCTGCATTTTGGAAATTTTCGGACTTAGCCGCTGAAGCGACTCAAGTAACACGCACGGTGGGACATAGCCGCAGAACTGGTTTCAAGTACCACGCACCACGGGACATAGCCGCAGAATTCGTACCGTCCAAGTAAGGCCCACCTAACACAGCGGAAATTTATTTTTATTCTATTAACGATATTATTAAGCACAGCAAGGCCAACTTTCTTCAATTATGTATATTTTTCTGCATTTTGGAAATTTTCGGACTTAGCCGCTGAAGCGACTCAACTAACACGCACGGTCGGACATAGCCGCAGAACTGGTTTCAAGTACCACGCACCACGGGACATAGCCGCAGAATTCGTACCGTCCAAGTAAGGCCCAGCTAACACAGCGGAAATTTATTTTTAATCTATTAACGATATTATTAAGCACAGCAAGCCCAATTTTCTTGAATTATGTGTATTTTTCTGCATTTTGGAAATTTTTTGGACTTAGCCGCTGAAGCGACTCAACTAACACGCACGGTCGGACATAGCCGCAGAACTGGTTTCAAGTACCACGCACCACGGGACATAGCCGCAGAATTCGTACCGTCCAAGTAAGGCCCACCTAACACAGCGGAAATTTATTTTTATTCTATTAACGATATTATTAAGCACAGCAAGGCCAACTTTCTTCAATTATGTATATTTTTCTGCATTTTGGAAATTTTTTGGACTTAGCCGCTGAAGCGACTCAACTAACACGCACGGTCGGACATAGCCGCAGAACTGGTTTCAAGTACCACGCACCACGGGACATAGCCGCAGAATTCGTACCGTCCAAGTAAGGCCCACCTAACACAGCGGAAATTTATTTTTAATCTATTAACGATATTATTAAGCACAGCAAGCCCAATTTTCTTCAATTATGTGTATTTTTCTGCATTTTGGAAATTTTTTGGACTTAGCCGCTGAAGCGACTCAACTAACACGCACGGTCGGACATAGCCGCAGAACTGGTTTCAAGTACCACGCACCACGGGACATAGCCGCAGAATTCGTACCGTCCAAGTAAGGCCCAGCTAACACAGCGGAAATTTATTTTTAATCTATTAACGACATTATTAAGCACAGCAAGGCCAATTTTCTTCAATTATGTATATTTTTCTGCATTTTGGAAATTTTCGGACTTAGCCGCTGAAGCGACTCAACTAACACGCACGGTCGGACATAGCCGCAGAACTGGTTTCAAGTACCACGCACCACGGGACATAGCCGCAGAATTCGTACCGTCCAAGTAAGGCCCAGCTAACACAGCGGAAATTTATTTTTAATCTATTAACGACATTATTAAGCACAGCAAGGCCAATTTTCTTCAATTATGTATATTTTTCTGCATTTTGGAAATTTTCGGACTTAGCCGCTGAAGCGACTCAACTAACACGCACGGTCGGACATAGCCGCAGAACTGGTTTCAAGTACCACGCACCACGGGACATAGCCGCAGAATTCGTACCGTCCAAGTAAGGCCCAGCTAACACAGCGGAAATTTATTTTTAATCTATTAACGACATTATTAAGCACAGCAAGGCCAATTTTCTTCAATTATGTATATTTTTCTGCATTTTGGAAATTTTCGGACTTAGCCGCTGAAGCGACTCAACTAACACGCACGGTCGGACATAGCCGCAGAACTGGTTTCAAGTACCACGCACCACGGGACATAGCCGCAGAATTCGTACCGTCCAAGTAAGGCCCACCTAACACAGCGGAAATTTATTTTTAATCTATTAACGATATTATTAAGCACAGCAAGCCCAATTTTCTTCAATTATGTGTATTTTTCTGCATTTTGGAAATTTTTTGGACTTAGCCGCTGAAGCGACTCAACTAACACGCACGGTCGGACATAGCCGCAGAACTGATTTCAAGTACCACGCACCACGGGACATAGCCGCAGAATTCGTCCCGTCCAAGTAAGGCCCACCTAACACAGCGGAAATTTATTTTTAGTCAATTAACGGCATTACTATGCACAGCAAGGCCAACTTTCTTCAATTATGAATATTTTTCTGCATTTTGGAAATTTTCGGACTTAGCCGCTGAAGCGACTCAACTAACACGCACGGTCGGACATAGCCGCAGAACTGGTTTCAAGTACCACGCACCACGGGACATAGCCGCAGAATTCGTACCGTCCAAGTAAGGCCCAGCTAACACAGCGGAAATTTATTTTTAATCTATTAACGATATTATTAAGCACAGCAAGCCCAATTTTCTTCAATTATGTGTATTTTTCTGCATTTTGGAAATTTTTTGGACTTAGCCGCTGAAGCGACTCAACTAACACGCACGGTCGGACATAGCCGCAGAACTGGTTTCAAGTACCACGCACCACGGGACATAGCCGCAGAATTCGTACCGTCCAAGTAAGGCCCAGCTAACACAGCGGAAATTTATTTTTAATCTATTAACGATATTATTAAGCACAGCAAGCCCAATTTTCTTCAATTATGTGTATTTTTCTGCATTTTGGAAATTTTTTGGACTTAGCCGCTGAAGCGACTCAACTAACACGCACGGTCGGACATAGCCGCAGAACTGGTTTCAAGTACCACGCACCACGGGACATAGCCGCAGAATTCGTACCGTCCAAGTAAGGCCCACCTAACACAGCGGAAATTTATTTTTAATCTATTAACGATATTATTAAGCACAGCAAGGCCAACTTTCTTCAATTATGTATATTTTTCTGCATTTTGGAAATTTTCGGACTTAGCCGCTGAAGCGACTCAACTAACACGCACGGTCGGACATAGCCGCAGAACTGATTTCAAGTTCCAAGCACCACGGGACATAGCCGCAGAGCCATGACTTTTGAGTTAAATTTCGGAAATTTATTTTTAGACAATTAACGGCATTATTGTGCACAGCAAGCCCATTTTTTTTCAATTAAGAATATTTTACTGCATTTTGGAATATTTCGGACTTAGCCGCTGAAGTTATATTCGTTCTATTTCTTATTCTTAGGAAGGCGCTATCACGGCACGGTCTCGTGCTTCGAAGCAGCCCCGTAACTATACTCGCCGTCTGAATTGGCCTCAGGAAGCGACCGTCCCAATACAACCCATCAAACACAGGCGTAGTCTCTTACATGACTTACTTTTAATGCGTTAACGGCTATACGATGATTTCTTTCGAGACGGGGCACCGCAAGCCCAATTTTAATGATTTACAAATACTTAACCATATTATTATTTTTATTATTTGTTATTGATTGCAAATGATTTTATCCCCGGTGGCAGTGACCTACAATAAGGTACAAGAACATAAGACACAACAAAACAATGCGATACATCAACACAGTGAGACAGAAAAAGAATAATTAGAGGGCACAACAAAAAGAATAAGACACAACAGAACCATAAAAGAAAAACATAAGACGCAACCAAAACAACACATCCCACTCACTCACTCAAAATCAAACAACTCATAAGAATACAAAACCATCTACTTCACTATATTACGCTTTCTTCCTCCCTAATTCTTCTTCTTCTACTCCCGTTATTCGTGTTGTCTTATGTTATTTTTATTCAAGTTACTATTATTAAGAAGGCGCCATTACCGCAGGACTCTTTCACCGAAACAGCCTTCTGAGCTACCACGCGCCGTCGGACTTTTGCCGCAGACGTCCCGGGCCTTGGCGGCCGGCAAGCCTCTCGTCGGGGAGAAAATCGCCTTCCGCCCGCGCAAGACAAATGCTGAGATAAGGGGGGTCCAGACCTACTATGGGGAGGACTTTGGGAGCAGGTCCGAGTGCGCGGCCGAACCGGCAATCGGCAAGTATGAGGCCTCCTGCCGGTTCGGGACACGCCGCACTTGACCCGGGGTCGTAGTGTCAGGACGGGGGTGGGGGTGGGGGCAGGACGGAGATCTGGCGTGTGTGGGCGGGCGGGCGGGCGGGGGACCGCGTTCTTAATCGCGGGGACTCGGTCCGGACTCCGTCCTGGGTTCGAACCTAGCTTAATTGTTTTAGGCCCACCTGAGATGCCGCGGGCCACCACGGCGCCCTACGCCGCCGCCGCGAGGACGATGACGACGCTCCTGTGTTCTCCGGCCAGCCTCGAGGACTCAGTCCTCGGTTCGATGCTCGCCTGCCACCACGGCGCCCTACGCCACGCAAGCTCGTCGCTGCTGCAGCCGCGAGGGGCCTATGACGTTCCTGGGTTCGAACCTCGCTTCGGGGATTCTGGGACGCCGCGTGCCTCCACGGCGCCCTACACCAAGAAATCGGGTCGCTGCTGCATGGCCGAAGAAGGTCCTGGGTTCGAACCCCGCCAGCGGCGTGCCCTGTTCCGCTCAGGGCGTGCGCTACGGTCCCGGCTTCGAGACCCCGCGAAGTCACTCCGGCCCCCCCACCCCCCCGCGGGGGAGGGGCGCTGGCGGGCTGGAGGGATTCCCCAGCCCCCGCGGGTGAGTGGCAGCGAAGATCTATAGTTTTGACTCTCTTAAGTGGCCGCCGAGGCCGGCCAACACCTACCACGCGCCATCCAGCAACTACCACGCACCGTGGGACTTAGCCGCTGGAACGACCATTCAAGTACCACGCACGGTGGGACTTAGCCGCAGAGCTAGACCCCTTTCACGTACCACGCGCCTTGGGACATAGCCGCAGAATCCCGACGTCCGAGTAAAACAGCGGTAAACTATTTTTAGACAATTAACGGCATTATGAAGCGCACAGCAAGCCCAATTTTCTTCAGTAATAGATATTTGACTATGTTATGGATCGTTTCGGACTTAGCCGCTGGAGCGACCATTCAAGTACCACGCACGGTGGGACTTAGCCGCAGAGCTAGACCCCTTTCACGTACCACGCGCCTTGGGACATAGCCGCAGAACCCCGACGTCCGAGTAAAACAGCGGAAATTTATTTTTAGTCAATTAACGGCATTATGATGCACACAGCAAGCCCAATTTTCTTCAATTATGGATATTCGACTACATTATGTTTTGTTTCGGACTTAGCCGCTGGAGCGACCTTTCAACTACCACGCACCGTGATACATAGCCGCAGAACACACCCACGTCCGAGTAAAACAGCGGAAATTTATTTTTAGTCAATTAACGGCACAGCAAGCCCAATTTTCTTCAATTATGTGTATTTTTCTGCATTTTGGAAATTTTTTGGACTTAGCCGCTGAAGCGACTCAACTAACACGCACGGTCGGACATAGCCGCAGAACTGGTTTCAAGTACCACGCACCACGGGACATAGCCGCAGAATTCGTACCGTCCAAGTAAGGCCCACCTAACACAGCGGAAATTTATTTTTAGTCAATTAACGGCATTACTATGCACAGCAAGGCCAACTTTCTTCAATTATGAATATTTTTCTGCATTTTGGAAATTTTCGGACTTAGCCGCTGAAGCGACTCAACTAACACGCACGGTCGGACATAGCCGCAGAACTGGTTTCAAGTACCACGCACCACGGGACATAGCCGCAGAATTCGTACCGTCCAAGTAAGGCCCAGCTAACACAGCGGAAATTTATTTTTAATCTATTAACGATATTATTAAGCACAGCAAGCCCAATTTTCTTCAATTATGTGTATTTTTCTGCATTTTGGAAATTTTTTGGACTTAGCCGCTGAAGCGACTCAACTAACACGCACGGTCGGACATAGCCGCAGAACTGGTTTCAAGTACCACGCACCACGGGACATAGCCGCAGAATTCGTACCGTCCAAGTAAGGCCCACCTAACACAGCGGAAATTTATTTTTAATCTATTAACGATATTATTAAGCACAGCAAGCCCAATTTTCTTCAATTATGTGTATTTTTCTGCATTTTGGAAATTTTTTGGACTTAGCCGCTGAAGCGACTCAACTAACACGCACGGTCGGACATAGCCGCAGAACTGATTTCAAGTACCACGCACCACGGGACAGCCGCAGAATTCGTACCGTCCAAGTAAGGCCCAGCTAACACAGCGGTAATTTATTTTTAATCTATTAACGATTTTATTAAGCACAGCAAGCCCAATTTTCTTCAATTATGTGTATTTTTCTGCATTTTGGAAATTTTCGGACTTAGCCGCTGAAGCGACTCAACTAACACGCACGGTCGGACATAGCCGCAGAACTGGTTTCAAGTACCACGCACCACGGGACATAGCCGCAGAATTCGTACCGTCCAAGTAAGGCCCAGCTAACACAGCGGAAATTTATTTTTAATCTATTAACGATATTATTAAGCACAGCAAGCCCAATTTTCTTCAATTATGTGTATTTTTCTGCATTTTGGAAATTTTTTGGACTTAGCCGCTGAAGCGACTCAACTAACACGCACGGTCGGACATAGCCGCAGAACTGGTTTCAAGTACCACGCACCACGGGACATAGCCGCAGAATTCGTACCGTCCAAGTAAGGCCCAGCTAACACAGCGGAAATTTATTTTTAATCTATTAACGATATTATTAAGCACAGCAAGGCCAACTTTCTTCAATTATGTATATTTTTCTGCATTTTGGAAATTTTCGGACTTAGCCGCTGAAGCGACTCAAGTAACACGCACGGTGGGACATAGCCGCAGAACTGATTTCAAGTACCACGCACCACGGGACATAGCCGCAGAATTCGTACCGTCCAAGTAAGGCCCACCTAACACAGCGGTAATTTATTTTTAATCTATTAACGATTTTATTAAGCACAGCAAGCCCAATTTTCTTCAATTATGTGTATTTTTCTGCATTTTGGAAATTTTTTGGACTTAGCCGCTGAAGCGACTCAACTAACACGCACGGTCGGACATAGCCGCAGAACTGATTTCAAGTACCACGCACCACGGGACATAGCCGCAGAATTCGTCCCGTCCAAGTAAGGCCCACCTAACACAGCGGAAATTTATTTTTAGTCAATTAACGGCATTACTATGCACAGCAAGGCCAACTTTCTTCAATTATGAATATTTTTCTGCATTTTGGAAATTTTCGGACTTAGCCGCTGAAGCGACTCAACTAACACGCACGGTCGGACATAGCCGCAGAACTGGTTTCAAGTACCACGCACCACGGGACATAGCCGCAGAATTCGTACCGTCCAATTAAGGCCCACCTAACACAGCGGAAATTTATTTTTAATCTATTAACGATATTATTAAGCACAGCAAGGCCAACTTTCTTCAATTATGTATATTTTTCTGCATTTTGGAAATTTTCGGACTTAGCCGCTGAAGCGACTCAAGTAACACGCACGGTGGGACATAGCCGCAGAACTGATTTCAAGTACCACGCACCACGGGACATAGCCGCAGAATTCGTACCGTCCAAGTAAGGCCCAGCTAACACAGCGGAAATTTATTTTTAATCTATTAACGATATTATTAAGCACAGCAAGCCCAATTTTCTTCAATTATGTGTATTTTTCTGCATTTTGGAAATTTTTTGGACTTAGCCGCTGAAGCGACTCAACTAACACGCACGGTCGGACATAGCCGCAGAACTGGTTTCAAGTACCACGCACCACGGGACATAGCCGCAGAATTCGTACCGTCCAAGTAAGGCCCAGCTAACACAGCGGAAATTTATTTTTAGTCAATTAACGGCATTACTATGCACAGCAAGGCCAACTTTCTTCAATTATGAATATTTTTCTGCATTTTGGAAATTTTCGGACTTAGCCGCTGAAGCGACTCAAGTAACACGCACGGTGGGACATAGCCGCAGAACTGGTTTCAAGTACCACGCACCACGGGACATAGCCGCAGAATTCGTACCGTCCAAGTAAGGCCCACCTAACACAGCGGAAATTTATTTTTATTCTATTAACGATATTATTAAGCACAGCAAGGCCAACTTTCTTCAATTATGTATATTTTTCTGCATTTTGGAAATTTTCGGACTTAGCCGCTGAAGCGACTCAACTAACACGCACGGTCGGACATAGCCGCAGAACTGGTTTCAAGTACCACGCACCACGGGACATAGCCGCAGAATTCGTACCGTCCAAGTAAGGCCCAGCTAACACAGCGGAAATTTATTTTTAATCTATTAACGATATTATTAAGCACAGCAAGCCCAATTTTCTTGAATTATGTGTATTTTTCTGCATTTTGGAAATTTTTTGGACTTAGCCGCTGAAGCGACTCAACTAACACGCACGGTCGGACATAGCCGCAGAACTGGTTTCAAGTACCACGCACCACGGGACATAGCCGCAGAATTCGTACCGTCCAAGTAAGGCCCACCTAACACAGCGGAAATTTATTTTTATTCTATTAACGATATTATTAAGCACAGCAAGGCCAACTTTCTTCAATTATGTATATTTTTCTGCATTTTGGAAATTTTTTGGACTTAGCCGCTGAAGCGACTCAACTAACACGCACGGTCGGACATAGCCGCAGAACTGGTTTCAAGTACCACGCACCACGGGACATAGCCGCAGAATTCGTACCGTCCAAGTAAGGCCCACCTAACACAGCGGAAATTTATTTTTAATCTATTAACGATATTATTAAGCACAGCAAGCCCAATTTTCTTCAATTATGTGTATTTTTCTGCATTTTGGAAATTTTTTGGACTTAGCCGCTGAAGCGACTCAACTAACACGCACGGTCGGACATAGCCGCAGAACTGGTTTCAAGTACCACGCACCACGGGACATAGCCGCAGAATTCGTACCGTCCAAGTAAGGCCCAGCTAACACAGCGGAAATTTATTTTTAATCTATTAACGACATTATTAAGCACAGCAAGGCCAATTTTCTTCAATTATGTATATTTTTCTGCATTTTGGAAATTTTCGGACTTAGCCGCTGAAGCGACTCAACTAACACGCACGGTCGGACATAGCCGCAGAACTGGTTTCAAGTACCACGCACCACGGGACATAGCCGCAGAATTCGTACCGTCCAAGTAAGGCCCAGCTAACACAGCGGAAATTTATTTTTAATCTATTAACGACATTATTAAGCACAGCAAGGCCAATTTTCTTCAATTATGTATATTTTTCTGCATTTTGGAAATTTTCGGACTTAGCCGCTGAAGCGACTCAACTAACACGCACGGTCGGACATAGCCGCAGAACTGGTTTCAAGTACCACGCACCACGGGACATAGCCGCAGAATTCGTACCGTCCAAGTAAGGCCCAGCTAACACAGCGGAAATTTATTTTTAATCTATTAACGACATTATTAAGCACAGCAAGGCCAATTTTCTTCAATTATGTATATTTTTCTGCATTTTGGAAATTTTCGGACTTAGCCGCTGAAGCGACTCAACTAACACGCACGGTCGGACATAGCCGCAGAACTGGTTTCAAGTACCACGCACCACGGGACATAGCCGCAGAATTCGTACCGTCCAAGTAAGGCCCACCTAACACAGCGGAAATTTATTTTTAATCTATTAACGATATTATTAAGCACAGCAAGCCCAATTTTCTTCAATTATGTGTATTTTTCTGCATTTTGGAAATTTTTTGGACTTAGCCGCTGAAGCGACTCAACTAACACGCACGGTCGGACATAGCCGCAGAACTGATTTCAAGTACCACGCACCACGGGACATAGCCGCAGAATTCGTCCCGTCCAAGTAAGGCCCACCTAACACAGCGGAAATTTATTTTTAGTCAATTAACGGCATTACTATGCACAGCAAGGCCAACTTTCTTCAATTATGAATATTTTTCTGCATTTTGGAAATTTTCGGACTTAGCCGCTGAAGCGACTCAACTAACACGCACGGTCGGACATAGCCGCAGAACTGGTTTCAAGTACCACGCACCACGGGACATAGCCGCAGAATTCGTACCGTCCAAGTAAGGCCCAGCTAACACAGCGGAAATTTATTTTTAATCTATTAACGATATTATTAAGCACAGCAAGCCCAATTTTCTTCAATTATGTGTATTTTTCTGCATTTTGGAAATTTTTTGGACTTAGCCGCTGAAGCGACTCAACTAACACGCACGGTCGGACATAGCCGCAGAACTGGTTTCAAGTACCACGCACCACGGGACATAGCCGCAGAATTCGTACCGTCCAAGTAAGGCCCAGCTAACACAGCGGAAATTTATTTTTAATCTATTAACGATATTATTAAGCACAGCAAGCCCAATTTTCTTCAATTATGTGTATTTTTCTGCATTTTGGAAATTTTTTGGACTTAGCCGCTGAAGCGACTCAACTAACACGCACGGTCGGACATAGCCGCAGAACTGGTTTCAAGTACCACGCACCACGGGACATAGCCGCAGAATTCGTACCGTCCAAGTAAGGCCCACCTAACACAGCGGAAATTTATTTTTAATCTATTAACGATATTATTAAGCACAGCAAGGCCAACTTTCTTCAATTATGTATATTTTTCTGCATTTTGGAAATTTTCGGACTTAGCCGCTGAAGCGACTCAACTAACACGCACGGTCGGACATAGCCGCAGAACTGATTTCAAGTTCCAAGCACCACGGGACATAGCCGCAGAGCCATGACTTTTGAGTTAAATTTCGGAAATTTATTTTTAGACAATTAACGGCATTATTGTGCACAGCAAGCCCATTTTTTTTCAATTAAGAATATTTTACTGCATTTTGGAATATTTCGGACTTAGCCGCTGAAGTTATATTCGTTCTATTTCTTATTCTTAGGAAGGCGCTATCACGGCACGGTCTCGTGCTTCGAAGCAGCCCCGTAACTATACTCGCCGTCTGA
>NW_028259372.1:7500-22500 GCF_977971745.1 Zootermopsis nevadensis | reverse complement strand
ATCATTCGCTTTACCGGATGAGACTGGTCCCATTCCAACTCGGCGCCAGCTATCCTGAGGGAAACTTCGGAGGGAACCAGCTACTAGATGGTTCGATTAGTCTTTCGCCCCTATACCCAGCTCTGACGATCGATTTGCACGTCAGAATCGCTGCGGACCTCCATCAGGGTTTCCCCTGACTTCGTCCTGGCCGGGCATAGTTCACCATCTTTCGGGTCCCAACGTGTGCGCTCCGGGTGCGCCTGCGGCCTGGGCCGAGGCGCCCCGGGAGTGCTTGCCGGCCGCACCCCGTGAGAGGCACGACCGGCCGTCCTCCCTTAGAGGCGGCCCGGCGTACCGGGCGCGCCCCACGCTTTCACTGCGCCTCTGGGTTTAGTATGAGTCCCAGTGACTCGCGCACATGTTAGACTCCTTGGTCCGTGTTTCAAGACGGGTCGGGAGAGCACCCGAAGCTGAAGCGCCGGAGACGGGAGCGGCCAAAAGCTGTCCGAGGGCTCCGGGGGCCAGCAGCCTGCCGGGGGCCGGGGACGTGGCGAGAGCCACGGCACCGCGGCCTCGGCCGGAGAGCTTGCCCCGGCGGACCGGACGCTCGCGTCCCGCCCTTACCTCCCTCGCGGGCGGAGGGCGGGGGCAGCGGGCCAGCTACCACGAAAAAACAGACCGTCGGAGGGCGGCCAGGCTATGTACCGGGGTCCGGGGCGGCCCTTGTCCCGCGCCTCGGCGGAAGCCACCCCGGTCTCTGTCCCGGGCCTTAGGCCGCAATGGTCCGCGAGGGACCTGCTCCTCCAACGGGTCCCGACGTCCTACTAGGGGCAGGAAATGCACCCCGCCGCGGCCGCGGCTTTAGACCCCGAGCGGCCGGTGGGCCCGACTCGCACCGGCGCGCGCCTCGCGGCGCGACCGGCGGCCGGGAACATCCGGGAGCACCCGCCCGGGGGCCGGCACTGCGCGGACGGGGCTGAATCTCCCCAATCGGTCTTCCGGGTCTCTCCCGTTTACCCCTGAACGGTTTCACGTACTATTGAACTCTCTCTTCAAAGTTCTTTTCAACTTTCCCTCACGGTACTTGTTCGCTATCGGTCTCGTGGTCATATTTAGCCTTAGATGGAGTTTACCACCCTCTTAGTGCTCCACTCTCAAGGAACACGACTCTGAGGAGAGTCCCCACCCGGGAGCGGCCGCGGTCCTACGGGCCTGGCACCCTCTGCGGGCGATGGCCCCATTCAAGGGAGACTTGGACTCGCTGGACCGCGCCCCGGGAGAGTGGGACCTCCCACACACGACATCTCCCTGCACGTCTCCGCGCGGGATTCCGTGCTGGGCTCTTCCCTGTTCGCTCGCAGCTACTGGGGGAATCCTTGTTAGTTTCTTTTCCTCCGCCTAGTAATATGCTTAAATTCAGCGGGTAGTCTCGCCTGATCTGAGGTCGGAAAGATGGTTTTTTGTACCGACGGGCCGATGTGAGCGGTCGGAAGCTTAGCCTCTCTCATTGAACTGATTTCTTTTTGTTTTGTTTTTTTTGTGGTCATTATTTATTGTGGTCATATCTTTCGCTCCCGCCCGGCAAGTGTGTGTCTCTCTCTCTGTCTCGGGAGTTTGCCTGTCTCCCATCACATCAAGCCGGGCGTCAGTTCTTCTCAGACGCGATCGGGGAAGGATGGGCCCCGTCGCCGAGGAGAGGAGGGCGAGCTAAGTCTATCCGCTCGCTCCACCGAACCCTGTGAAGCCTTCAAGGGCGACTGACTCCCCTTAACCTCCTCGCAGTCGCCGACGCCGCCACCGATTGCTCGGAGCGACGCCGGCGGTGCGAGGTGCAGGCTCGTCAGACCCCCCAGCGTAGGGCCGCTCGCGTGCCTTTATTTCTTTCTCTTTCTTTCTTTCTTTCCCTTATTATCTTAAAGACCGCGCGGGCCCACGGGTTTCATGTAGCCGACCCTCAGCCAGGCGTGGTCCGGGATTGGAAATCCAAGGACCGCAATGTGCGTTCGAAACGTCGATGTTCATGTGTCCTGCAGTTCACATGTCGACGCGCAATTAGCTGCGTTCTTCATCGACCCACGAGCCGAGTGATCCACCGCTCAGGGTTGTTTTTCTCTAGATTCGAGCAGAGCTTCGGGTAGGATGCTACTGCTAGTCCCGTAGGACAGGTAGTTGTTATTTTTCGAGGGGGAGCTGCCCCCAGAACAGCGGCACGGTCAGACCGCGCTCCCCTCTCGTTCAAGCGCCGCCGAAACGGCCTTGCGTGGGCAGATAAAGTGGCTTTAAGCCCAGTGCTCGCGGTCGCGCGGGTTGTCCTTGGATCCCTGAGGATCCTCGGAGCCCGCGTGCCGCCGGCACCCACTCACCATCTTTCGCTCCTACTTCCCACCTCGAGGCGGGACGGTCTTGCCGTCCCCCTCCGGGGGATTACTTCGCCGACCTGGACACCTCAGGCCGACGACGTTATCTCCGAGATCCGGCCGCTGCCAGGAAGAGCCGGTCCAATCACAGGCGAGATTACGCCTTCCGCAGAGCCCCGTTCATCTGGTTCATTCTTAATGCCTTCCTTTTATTAATTTTTGATGCGTCTTCCCCTCATTCGGGGGGAGACGGTGCGACTTTCGCCGACCGGTCCCCCCTCAGGTTGACGTCATCTATTTTTCAGTCATCAGTAGTGGTCACATATTATGATGCGTCTTCCCCCTCATGCGGGGGGAGTCGGTGCGACTTTCGCCGACCGGTCCCCCCTCAGGTTGACGTCATCTATTTTTCAGTCATCAGTAGAGGTTGTATTATCATGAATGACCAGACACGGGTACTTCCACGAGAAGGCGGTCCACTCGCAAGCGAGATTACGCACTCCCCCAGAGCCAGCAACCGTACTCGGTTTCTTAATGCCTTCCTTCTCTGTTCGGTCACTCTCGGTGCCGTTAATGATCCTTCCGCAGGTTCACCTACGGAAACCTTGTTACGACTTTTACTTCCTCTAAATGATCAAGTTCGGGCATCTTCCCGGTGGAATCGAAGGGCCGAAACCCCGCGCCCACCGGTCCGAAGACCTCACTAAATCATTCAATCGGTAGTAGCGACGGGCGGTGTGTACAAAGGGCAGGGACGTAATCAACGCGAGCTTATGACTCGCGCTTACTGGGAATTCCTCGTTCATGGGGAACAATTGCAAGCCCCAATCCCTAGCACGAAGGAGGTTCAGCGGGTTACCCGGACCTTTCGGCCAGGGAGGACACGCTGATTCCTTCAGTGTAGCGCGCGTGCGGCCCAGAACATCTAAGGGCATCACAGACCTGTTATTGCTCAATCTCGTGCGGCTAGAAGCCGCCTGTCCCTCTAAGAAGATTAGGAGTCGCCGGTAGCACAGAGGATACCGGATGCGACTATTTAGCAGGCTAGAGTCTCGTTCGTTATCGGAATTAACCAGACAAATCGCTCCACCAACTAAGAACGGCCATGCACCACCACCCACCGAATCAAGAAAGAGCTCTCAATCTGTCAATCCTCCCGGTGTCTGGGCCTGGTGAGGTTTCCCGTGTTGAGTCAAATTAAGCCGCAGGCTCCACTCCTGGTGGTGCCCTTCCGTCAATTCCTTTAAGTTTCAGCTTTGCAACCATACTTCCCCCGGAACCCAAAAGCTTTGGTTTCCCGGAAGCCGCCCGCCGAGTCATCGGAGGAACTTCGGCGGATTGCTGGCTGGCATCGTTTATGGTTAGAACTAGGGCGGTATCTGATCGCCTTCGAACCTCTAACTTTCGTTCTTGATCAGAGAAAACATTCTTGGCAAATGCTTTCGCTTCTGTCCGTCTTGCGACGATCCAAGAATTTCACCTCTAACGTCGCAATACGAATGCCCCCGTCTGTCCCTTTTGATCATTACCTCGGGGCTTCCGAAAACCAACAAAATAGAACCGAGGTCCTATTCCATTATTCCATGCACTCGGTATTCAGGCGGCTGCTGCCTGCTTTAAGCACTCTAATTTGTTCAAAGTAAAAGTGCCGGCCCATCGTGACACTCGGTCAAGAGCACCGCGACGGGATTGTGTAGGCCCTCCCCGAGACGACCCGAGGCGTGGGAGCGTCGCCGCCCCCATCGCCCGCGGGCGCCGGCTCGGGCCACCGGCAGGACGTCCGCACGTGCGTGCCAGTTAGACACCGACGGGCGGTGAACCGGCAGCGTGGGACACAAGTCCGACTACGAGCTTTTTAACCGCAACAGCTTTAATATACGCTATTGGAGCTGGAATTACCGCGGCTGCTGGCACCAGACTTGCCCTCCAATGGATACTCGTTAAAGTCTTTAGAGTGTACTCATTCCGATTACGGGGCCTCGGATGAGTCCCGTATCGTTATTTTTCGTCACTACCTCCCCGTGCCGGGAGTGGGTAATTTGCGCGCCTGCTGCCTTCCTTGGATGTGGTAGCCGTTTCTCAGGCTCCCTCTCCGGAATCGAACCCTGATTCCCCGTTACCCGTTACAACCATGGTAGGCGCAGAGCCTACCATCGACAGTTGATAAGGCAGACATTTGAAAGATGCGTCGCCGGTTCGTAGACCGTGCGATCCGCCTCCATTTATTCAGAGTCACCAAGGCAAACGGCCGCGTGAGCGACCGATTGGTTTTGATCTAATAAAAGCGTCCCGACCGTCTCCGGTCGGGACTCGGTTGCATGTATTAGCTCTAGAATTACCACAGTTATCCAAGTAACTGTCCACCATCTAAGGAACCATAACTGATTTAATGAGCCATTCGCGGTTTCACCTTAATTTGGCTTGCACTGAGACATGCATGGCTTAATCTTTGAGACAAGCATATGACTACTGGCAGGATCAACCAGGGAACCGAAGACTCACTTGGAGCTCGTTCCTCCCCCTCCACGCGGTCCCGGATGGGTCCGGCGAGGGGGTCCAGTTCATACTTCAACGCTCGCACTCCGTGCGCCCCTGCGAGCAGGGGCCACTTCGTGCCGTTAGGGGGACGCCACGTGAGCGCCCCCAGAACCGTGGTGCCATTAGGGCACCCTTCCCTCTCTTCACTCGACATGCATAAGCGCCGAAGCGCCGTTTGGCATCGCGAGTCTAGCACGCGCCCGGACTACGAGTGAGTCGGTTGCAGTGTGTCCACGATACGCCGCCTATAGACCGTGTCCGGGGGACAGAGGGCCGCGGCATCGCGGTGGCGAAGGGTTTGCCGGGAAGGGGAACGAAGCCGGCCTTTTTCGTAAAATCGTTCCCCTGTTGCTTGCCGGGAAGGTGGACGAACCCGGTCTCTCTCGTAAAATCGTCCACCTGCTGCTTGCCGGGAAGGGGAACAAAGCCGGTCTTTTTCGTAAAATCGTTCCCCTGTTGCTTGCCGGGAAGGTGGACGAACCCGGTCTTTATCGTCAAATCGTCCACCTGCTGGTTGCCGGGAAGGGGAACGAAGCCGGCCTTTTTCGTAAAATCGTTCCCCTGTTGCTTGCCGGGAAGGAGGACGAACCCGGTCTTTATCGTCAAATCGTCCTCCTGTTGCTTGCCGGAAAGGGGAACGAAGCCGGCCTTTTTCGTAAAATCGTTCCCCTGTTGCTTGCCGGGAAGGTGGACGAACCCGGTCTCTCTCGTAAAATCGTCCACCTGCTGCTTGCCGGGAAGGGGAACGAAGCCGGTCTTTTTCGTAAAATCGTTCCCCTGTTGCTTGCCGGGAAGGTGGACGAACCCGGTCTCTCTCGTAAAATCGTCCACCTGCTGCTTGCCGGGAAGGGGAACGAAGCCGGTCTTTTTCGTAAAATCGTTCCCCTGTTGCTTGCCGGGAAGGTGGACGAACCCGGTCTTTATCGTCAAATCGTCCACCTGCTGCTTGCCGGGAAGGGGAACGAAGCCGGCCTTTTTCGTAAAATCGTTCCCCTGTTGCTTGCCGGGAAGGAGGACGAACCCGGTCTTTAACGTCAAATCGTCCTCCTGTTGCTTGCCGGAAAGGGGAACGAAGCCGGCCTTCTTCGTAAAATCGTTCCCCTGTTGCTTGCCGGGAAGGTGGACGAACCCGGTCTTTCTCGTAAAATCGTCCACCTGCTGCTTGCCGGGAAGGGGAACGAAGCCGGCCTTTTTCGTAAAATCGTTCCCCTGCCGGGCGGAGGACGGACCCGGGCTTTTCTTCCGTCAGTTGTGTCCTCCTGATGTATCCAGACACCACCCAAGGCTCAGGAATCGTCTTATGCGGAAAAAGGGCCAATTTATCAGCGACGCATCCGTTAGTTCAACTAGAGGAAGTGTGAAATTTTCCTACAAAATAAGGTGCCAGCGCGGCGTTTTCAGGGGAGACTCGTAACGTCTGAGCCTCAGAGAGCGCGACCCGGCCGAATGCGAGCGGCAGGTCCCCTAAAATCGGCCTACCTAACACGCACGGATGGGACTTTGAAATCTGAAGACGTGGAGGGCACGAACGGGAATATATATGCGGCAGAAGCCAGAGACACCGCCGGCAGCCTCACCGTGACCGCACGAGAAGTCGTCACTTGCGCCAATCTTGCACTCGAGTGCCGAGTCACCTACGAGCAGACCCCTGCTTCTGCCTGTCCATTGAGGGCAGCCGAGCACGCGATTCCCCAGGAGACGGACTTCTGTACACTTGTGCCCCTCTTGCCCTAAACGGGGTTCGAGCAGCGCGGGGAGAGGAATTCAGTCCCCGGCGGATGCGCGCTCGTTCTAAGTGCAGCTTCCGAGAGGCCGCCCGTGAAGGCCATCACTTGTGCCACTCTTGCACTCGGAATCGAGTGCCGACTCGAACCGGAGCCTCCGCCGGCCACTGCGTGGGTTGACGGGCGCCGACCCCGATGAAGACGGCGATCGGTGCACATGTGCCCCCCATGCCCTAAACGGGGTTCGAGCAGCGCGGGGAGAGGAATTCAGTCCCCGGCGGATGCGCGCTCGTTCTAAGTGCAGCTTCCCAGAGGCCGCCCGTTAAGGCCTTCACATGTGCCACTCTTGCACTCGTAGATGAGTGCCGACTCGAGCCCGAGTCTCCGCCGGACACCGCGCGTGATGACGTGCGCCAACCCCGATGGACACGGCGGTCGGTGCACTTGTGCTCCACTTGCCCTAAACGGTTGCAAGTAGAGCGGGCCGAGGCCAGCAGTCCCCCGGCGGATGCGCGCTGGTTCTAAGTGCAGCTTCCCAGAGGCCGCCCGTGAAGGCCGTCACGTGTGCCGCTCTTGCACTCGGAATCGAGTGCCGACTCGAACCGGAGCCTCCGCCGGCCACTGCGTGGGTTGACGGGCGCCGTCCCCGATGAAGACGGCGATCGGTGCACATGTGCCCCTCTTGCCCTAAACGGGGTTCGAGCAGCGCGGGGAGAGGTCTTCAGTCTCCCGCGGATGCACGCTGGTACTAAGGGCCGGCTCACAGAAGCCACCTGTAAAGGCCGTCACATGTGCCACTCTTGCACTCGTAGTCGAGGGCCGACTCGAGCCCGAGCCTCCGCCGGACACCGCGCGTGTTGACGTGCGCCAACCCCGATGGACACGGCGGTCGGTGCATTTGTGCCCCACTTGCACTAAACGGTTGCAAGTACACCGGGCCGAGGAAAGCATTCCCCCGCGGTTGTCCGCTGGTACTAAGTGCAGCTTCCCAGAGGCCGCCCGTGAAGGCCGTCACGTGTGCCACTCTTGCACTCGGAATCGAGTGCCGACTCGAACCGGAGCCTCCGCCGGCCACTGCGCGGGTTGACGGGCGCCGACCCCGTTGAAGACGGCGATCGGTGCACATGTGCCACTCTTGCCCTAAACGGGGATCGAGCGGCGCGGGACGAGGCCTGCAGTCCCCCGCGTTGCCCGGTGGTACTGAGGGCAATCTCCCAGAGGCCGCCCGTGAAGGCCGTTACTTGTGTCACTCTTGCACTCAGTGCCCTGTGCCGACTCGAACCCGAGACTCGGCCGGTCTTCGCAGGCAACAGCGCGGGTTGACCACAAATTACACGGCGGTCGATACACTTGTGCCCCTCTTGCCCTAAACGGTCGCAAGTAGCGCGGGCCGAGGCCTGCAGTCCCTCGCTGTTGTCCGCTGGTACTAGGGGCAGCTTCCCAGAGGCCGCCCGTGAAGACCATCACTTGTGCCACTCTTGCACTCAGGCTCGAGTGCCGACTCGAACCCGAGACTCGACCAGTCTTCGCCGGCCACTGAGCGGGGTGACGGGCGCCGACCCCAAAGGACACGGCGGTCGGTGCACTTGTGCCACTCTTGCCCTAAACGGGGATCGAGCGGCGCGGGTCGAGGCCTGCAGTCCCCCGCGTTGCCCGGTGGTACTGAGGGCAATCTCCCAGAGGCCGCCCGTGAACGCCGTTACTTGTGTCACTCTTGCACTCAGTGTCCTGTGCCGACTCGAACCCGAGACTCGGCCGGTCTTCGCCGGCCACTGAGCGGGGTGACGGGCGCCGACCCCAAAGGAAACGGCGGTCGGTGCACTTGTGCCACTCTTGCCCTAAACTGCCTCAGCCAACGCGGGGCGGAAGCGCGAATGGCCTGCCGGCGACAGGGTCCCCGGCGGCCGGTAGTCCAATCTCAGACTTCCCCCTGCTCGAGGAGAGCCTCGCTCGCCAAGCTCATATACTATAGTCTGGACCCCCCTTATCTCAGCATTCGTCAGTCACGGAAGAGGCAGAGCCGCGGACACCGGCGGATGGCCCCTCGGCTGCCGCCAGAAATTTTAATTAAGTTTTTCTCTTCCTTAATCATTTCCGATCATACTAAATTTTGTATATGTTAGAATACATACACATACTTACTTATATAACCGCTTTATTTAATATTTTTCTGCACTTTAGAAATTTTCGGACTTAGCCGCTGAAGCGACTCAAGTAACACGCACGGTGGGACATAGCCGCAGAACTGGTTTCATGTACCACGCACCACGGGACATAGCCGCAGAATTCGTACCGTCCAAGTAAGGCCCAGCTAACACAGCGGAAATTTATTTTTAGTCAATTAACGGCATTACTATGCACAGCAAGGCCAACTTTCTTCAATTATGAATATTTTTCTGCATTTTGGAAATTTTCGGACTTAGCCGCTGAAGCGACTCAACTAACACGCACGGTCGGACA
Source organism: Zootermopsis nevadensis (assembly GCF_977971745.1). Lineage (NCBI taxonomy): Eukaryota > Metazoa > Arthropoda > Insecta > Blattodea > Termopsidae > Zootermopsis > Zootermopsis nevadensis. The sequence goes on along the minus strand of NW_028259372.1, from coordinate 13,439 downwards.
TAGCCGCAGAACTGGTTTCAAGTACCACGCACCACGGGACATAGCCGCAGAATTCGTACCGTCCAAGTAAGGCCCACCTAACACAGCGGAAATTTATTTTTAATCTATTAACGATATTATTAAGCACAGCAAGGCCAACTTTCTTCAATTATGTATATTTTTCTGCATTTTGGAAATTTTCGGACTTAGCCGCTGAAGCGACTCAAGTAACACGCACGGTGGGACATAGCCGCAGAACTGATTTCAAGTACCACGCACCACGGGACATAGCCGCAGAATTCGTACCGTCCAAGTAAGGCCCACCTAACACAGCGGTAATTTATTTTTAATCTATTAACGATTTTATTAAGCACAGCAAGCCCAATTTTCTTCAATTATGTGTATTTTTCTGCATTTTGGAAATTTTTTGGACTTAGCCGCTGAAGCGACTCAACTAACACGCACGGTCGGACATAGCCGCAGAACTGATTTCAAGTACCACGCACCACGGGACATAGCCGCAGAATTCGTCCCGTCCAAGTAAGGCCCACCTAACACAGCGGAAATTTATTTTTAGTCAATTAACGGCATTACTATGCACAGCAAGGCCAACTTTCTTCAATTATGAATATTTTTCTGCATTTTGGAAATTTTCGGACTTAGCCGCTGAAGCGACTCAACTAACACGCACGGTCGGACATAGCCGCAGAACTGGTTTCAAGTACCACGCACCACGGGACATAGCCGCAGAATTCGTACCGTCCAATTAAGGCCCACCTAACACAGCGGAAATTTATTTTTAATCTATTAACGATATTATTAAGCACAGCAAGGCCAACTTTCTTCAATTATGTATATTTTTCTGCATTTTGGAAATTTTCGGACTTAGCCGCTGAAGCGACTCAAGTAACACGCACGGTGGGACATAGCCGCAGAACTGATTTCAAGTACCACGCACCACGGGACATAGCCGCAGAATTCGTACCGTCCAAGTAAGGCCCAGCTAACACAGCGGAAATTTATTTTTAATCTATTAACGATATTATTAAGCACAGCAAGCCCAATTTTCTTCAATTATGTGTATTTTTCTGCATTTTGGAAATTTTTTGGACTTAGCCGCTGAAGCGACTCAACTAACACGCACGGTCGGACATAGCCGCAGAACTGGTTTCAAGTACCACGCACCACGGGACATAGCCGCAGAATTCGTACCGTCCAAGTAAGGCCCAGCTAACACAGCGGAAATTTATTTTTAGTCAATTAACGGCATTACTATGCACAGCAAGGCCAACTTTCTTCAATTATGAATATTTTTCTGCATTTTGGAAATTTTCGGACTTAGCCGCTGAAGCGACTCAAGTAACACGCACGGTGGGACATAGCCGCAGAACTGGTTTCAAGTACCACGCACCACGGGACATAGCCGCAGAATTCGTACCGTCCAAGTAAGGCCCACCTAACACAGCGGAAATTTATTTTTATTCTATTAACGATATTATTAAGCACAGCAAGGCCAACTTTCTTCAATTATGTATATTTTTCTGCATTTTGGAAATTTTCGGACTTAGCCGCTGAAGCGACTCAACTAACACGCACGGTCGGACATAGCCGCAGAACTGGTTTCAAGTACCACGCACCACGGGACATAGCCGCAGAATTCGTACCGTCCAAGTAAGGCCCAGCTAACACAGCGGAAATTTATTTTTAATCTATTAACGATATTATTAAGCACAGCAAGCCCAATTTTCTTGAATTATGTGTATTTTTCTGCATTTTGGAAATTTTTTGGACTTAGCCGCTGAAGCGACTCAACTAACACGCACGGTCGGACATAGCCGCAGAACTGGTTTCAAGTACCACGCACCACGGGACATAGCCGCAGAATTCGTACCGTCTAAGTAAGGCCCACCTAACACAGCGGAAATTTATTTTTATTCTATTAACGATATTATTAAGCACAGCAAGGCCAACTTTCTTCAATTATGTATATTTTTCTGCATTTTGGAAATTTTTTGGACTTAGCCGCTGAAGCGACTCAACTAACACGCACGGTCGGACATAGCCGCAGAACTGGTTTCAAGTACCACGCACCACGGGACATAGCCGCAGAATTCGTACCGTCCAAGTAAGGCCCACCTAACACAGCGGAAATTTATTTTTAATCTATTAACGATATTATTAAGCACAGCAAGCCCAATTTTCTTCAATTATGTGTATTTTTCTGCATTTTGGAAATTTTTTGGACTTAGCCGCTGAAGCGACTCAACTAACACGCACGGTCGGACATAGCCGCAGAACTGGTTTCAAGTACCACGCACCACGGGACATAGCCGCAGAATTCGTACCGTCCAAGTAAGGCCCACCTAACACAGCGGAAATTTATTTTTAGTCAATTAACGGCATTACTATGCACAGCAAGGCCAACTTTCTTCAATTATGAATATTTTTCTGCATTTTGGAAATTTTCGGACTTAGCCGCTGAAGCGACTCAACTAACACGCACGGTCGGACATAGCCGCAGAACTGGTTTCAAGTACCACGCACCACGGGACATAGCCGCAGAATTCGTACCGTCCAAGTAAGGCCCAGCTAACACAGCGGAAATTTATTTTTAATCTATTAACGATATTATTAAGCACAGCAAGCCCAATTTTCTTCAATTATGTGTATTTTTCTGCATTTTGGAAATTTTTTGGACTTAGCCGCTGAAGCGACTCAACTAACACGCACGGTCGGACATAGCCGCAGAACTGGTTTCAAGTACCACGCACCACGGGACATAGCCGCAGAATTCGTACCGTCCAAGTAAGGCCCACCTAACACAGCGGAAATTTATTTTTAATCTATTAACGATATTATTAAGCACAGCAAGCCCAATTTTCTTCAATTATGTGTATTTTTCTGCATTTTGGAAATTTTTTGGACTTAGCCGCTGAAGCGACTCAACTAACACGCACGGTCGGACATAGCCGCAGAACTGATTTCAAGTACCACGCACCACGGGACAGCCGCAGAATTCGTACCGTCCAAGTAAGGCCCAGCTAACACAGCGGTAATTTATTTTTAATCTATTAACGATTTTATTAAGCACAGCAAGCCCAATTTTCTTCAATTATGTGTATTTTTCTGCATTTTGGAAATTTTCGGACTTAGCCGCTGAAGCGACTCAACTAACACGCACGGTCGGACATAGCCGCAGAACTGGTTTCAAGTACCACGCACCACGGGACATAGCCGCAGAATTCGTACCGTCCAAGTAAGGCCCAGCTAACACAGCGGAAATTTATTTTTAATCTATTAACGATATTATTAAGCACAGCAAGCCCAATTTTCTTCAATTATGTGTATTTTTCTGCATTTTGGAAATTTTTTGGACTTAGCCGCTGAAGCGACTCAACTAACACGCACGGTCGGACATAGCCGCAGAACTGGTTTCAAGTACCACGCACCACGGGACATAGCCGCAGAATTCGTACCGTCCAAGTAAGGCCCAGCTAACACAGCGGAAATTTATTTTTAATCTATTAACGATATTATTAAGCACAGCAAGGCCAACTTTCTTCAATTATGTATATTTTTCTGCATTTTGGAAATTTTCGGACTTAGCCGCTGAAGCGACTCAAGTAACACGCACGGTGGGACATAGCCGCAGAACTGATTTCAAGTACCACGCACCACGGGACATAGCCGCAGAATTCGTACCGTCCAAGTAAGGCCCACCTAACACAGCGGTAATTTATTTTTAATCTATTAACGATTTTATTAAGCACAGCAAGCCCAATTTTCTTCAATTATGTGTATTTTTCTGCATTTTGGAAATTTTTTGGACTTAGCCGCTGAAGCGACTCAACTAACACGCACGGTCGGACATAGCCGCAGAACTGATTTCAAGTACCACGCACCACGGGACATAGCCGCAGAATTCGTCCCGTCCAAGTAAGGCCCACCTAACACAGCGGAAATTTATTTTTAGTCAATTAACGGCATTACTATGCACAGCAAGGCCAACTTTCTTCAATTATGAATATTTTTCTGCATTTTGGAAATTTTCGGACTTAGCCGCTGAAGCGACTCAAGTAACACGCACGGTGGGACATAGCCGCAGAACTGATTTCAAGTACCACGCACCACGGGACATAGCCGCAGAATTCGTACCGTCCAAGTAAGGCCCAGCTAACACAGCGGAAATTTATTTTTAATCTATTAACGATATTATTAAGCACAGCAAGCCCAATTTTCTTCAATTATGTGTATTTTTCTGCATTTTGGAAATTTTTTGGACTTAGCCGCTGAAGCGACTCAACTAACACGCACGGTCGGACATAGCCGCAGAACTGGTTTCAAGTACCACGCACCACGGGACATAGCCGCAGAATTCGTACCGTCCAAGTAAGGCCCAGCTAACACAGCGGAAATTTATTTTTAGTCAATTAACGGCATTACTATGCACAGCAAGGCCAACTTTCTTCAATTATGAATATTTTTCTGCATTTTGGAAATTTTCGGACTTAGCCGCTGAAGCGACTCAAGTAACACGCACGGTGGGACATAGCCGCAGAACTGGTTTCAAGTACCACGCACCACGGGACATAGCCGCAGAATTCGTACCGTCCAAGTAAGGCCCACCTAACACAGCGGAAATTTATTTTTATTCTATTAACGATATTATTAAGCACAGCAAGGCCAACTTTCTTCAATTATGTATATTTTTCTGCATTTTGGAAATTTTCGGACTTAGCCGCTGAAGCGACTCAACTAACACGCACGGTCGGACATAGCCGCAGAACTGGTTTCAAGTACCACGCACCACGGGACATAGCCGCAGAATTCGTACCGTCCAAGTAAGGCCCAGCTAACACAGCGGAAATTTATTTTTAATCTATTAACGATATTATTAAGCACAGCAAGCCCAATTTTCTTGAATTATGTGTATTTTTCTGCATTTTGGAAATTTTTTGGACTTAGCCGCTGAAGCGACTCAACTAACACGCACGGTCGGACATAGCCGCAGAACTGGTTTCAAGTACCACGCACCACGGGACATAGCCGCAGAATTCGTACCGTCCAAGTAAGGCCCACCTAACACAGCGGAAATTTATTTTTAGTCAATTAACGGCATTACTATGCACAGCAAGGCCAACTTTCTTCAATTATGAATATTTTTCTGCATTTTGGAAATTTTCGGACTTAGCCGCTGAAGCGACTCAACTAACACGCACGGTCGGACATAGCCGCAGAACTGGTTTCAAGTACCACGCACCACGGGACATAGCCGCAGAATTCGTACCGTCCAAGTAAGGCCCAGCTAACACAGCGGAAATTTATTTTTAATCTATTAACGATATTATTAAGCACAGCAAGCCCAATTTTCTTCAATTATGTGTATTTTTCTGCATTTTGGAAATTTTTTGGACTTAGCCGCTGAAGCGACTCAACTAACACGCACGGTCGGACATAGCCGCAGAACTGGTTTCAAGTACCACGCACCACGGGACATAGCCGCAGAATTCGTACCGTCCAAGTAAGGCCCACCTAACACAGCGGAAATTTATTTTTAGTCAATTAACGGCATTACTATGCACAGCAAGGCCAACTTTCTTCAATTATGAATATTTTTCTGCATTTTGGAAATTTTCGGACTTAGCCGCTGAAGCGACTCAACTAACACGCACGGTCGGACATAGCCGCAGAACTGATTTCAAGTTCCAAGCACCACGGGACATAGCCGCAGAGCCATGACTTTTGAGTTAAATTTCGGAAATTTATTTTTAGACAATTAACGGCATTATTGTGCACAGCAAGCCCATTTTTTTTCAATTAAGAATATTTTACTGCATTTTGGAATATTTCGGACTTAGCCGCTGAAGTTATATTCGTTCTATTTCTTATTCTTAGGAAGGCGCTATCACGGCACGGTCTCGTGCTTCGAAGCAGCCCCGTAACTATACTCGCCGTCTGAA
>NW_028259372.1:0-2500 GCF_977971745.1 Zootermopsis nevadensis | reverse complement strand
TCATTCGCTTTACCGGATGAGACTGGTCCCATTCCAACTCGGCGCCAGCTATCCTGAGGGAAACTTCGGAGGGAACCAGCTACTAGATGGTTCGATTAGTCTTTCGCCCCTATACCCAGCTCTGACGATCGATTTGCACGTCAGAATCGCTGCGGACCTCCATCAGGGTTTCCCCTGACTTCGTCCTGGCCGGGCATAGTTCACCATCTTTCGGGTCCCAACGTGTGCGCTCCGGGTGCGCCTGCGGCCTGGGCCGAGGCGCCCCGGGAGTGCTTGCCGGCCGCACCCCGTGAGAGGCACGACCGGCCGTCCTCCCTTAGAGGCGGCCCGGCGTACCGGGCGCGCCCCACGCTTTCACTGCGCCTCTGGGTTTAGTATGAGTCCCAGTGACTCGCGCACATGTTAGACTCCTTGGTCCGTGTTTCAAGACGGGTCGGGAGAGCACCCGAAGCTGAAGCGCCGGAGACGGGAGCGGCCAAAAGCTGTCCGAGGGCTCCGGGGGCCAGCAGCCTGCCGGGGGCCGGGGACGTGGCGAGAGCCACGGCACCGCGGCCTCGGCCGGAGAGCTTGCCCCGGCGGACCGGACGCTCGCGTCCCGCCCTTACCTCCCTCGCGGGCGGAGGGCGGGGGCAGCGGGCCAGCTACCACGAAAAAACAGACCGTCGGAGGGCGGCCAGGCTATGTACCGGGGTCCGGGGCGGCCCTTGTCCCGCGCCTCGGCGGAAGCCACCCCGGTCTCTGTCCCGGGCCTTAGGCCGCAATGGTCCGCGAGGGACCTGCTCCTCCAACGGGTCCCGACGTCCTACTAGGGGCAGGAAATGCACCCCGCCGCGGCCGCGGCTTTAGACCCCGAGCGGCCGGTGGGCCCGACTCGCACCGGCGCGCGCCTCGCGGCGCGACCGGCGGCCGGGAACATCCGGGAGCACCCGCCCGGGGGCCGGCACTGCGCGGACGGGGCTGAATCTCCCCAATCGGTCTTCCGGGTCTCTCCCGTTTACCCCTGAACGGTTTCACGTACTATTGAACTCTCTCTTCAAAGTTCTTTTCAACTTTCCCTCACGGTACTTGTTCGCTATCGGTCTCGTGGTCATATTTAGCCTTAGATGGAGTTTACCACCCTCTTAGTGCTCCACTCTCAAGGAACACGACTCTGAGGAGAGTCCCCACCCGGGAGCGGCCGCGGTCCTACGGGCCTGGCACCCTCTGCGGGCGATGGCCCCATTCAAGGGAGACTTGGACTCGCTGGACCGCGCCCCGGGAGAGTGGGACCTCCCACACACGACATCTCCCTGCACGTCTCCGCGCGGGATTCCGTGCTGGGCTCTTCCCTGTTCGCTCGCAGCTACTGGGGGAATCCTTGTTAGTTTCTTTTCCTCCGCCTAGTAATATGCTTAAATTCAGCGGGTAGTCTCGCCTGATCTGAGGTCGGAAAGATGGTTTTTTGTACCGACGGGCCGATGTGAGCGGTCGGAAGCTTAGCCTCTCTCATTGAACTGATTTCTTTTTGTTTTGTTTTTTTTGTGGTCATTATTTATTGTGGTCATATCTTTCGCTCCCGCCCGGCAAGTGTGTGTCTCTCTCTCTGTCTCGGGAGTTTGCCTGTCTCCCATCACATCAAGCCGGGCGTCAGTTCTTCTCAGACGCGATCGGGGAAGGATGGGCCCCGTCGCCGAGGAGAGGAGGGCGAGCTAAGTCTATCCGCTCGCTCCACCGAACCCTGTGAAGCCTTCAAGGGCGACTGACTCCCCTTAACCTCCTCGCAGTCGCCGACGCCGCCACCGATTGCTCGGAGCGACGCCGGCGGTGCGAGGTGCAGGCTCGTCAGACCCCCCAGCGTAGGGCCGCTCGCGTGCCTTTATTTCTTTCTCTTTCTTTCTTTCTTTCCCTTATTATCTTAAAGACCGCGCGGGCCCACGGGTTTCATGTAGCCGACCCTCAGCCAGGCGTGGTCCGGGATTGGAAATCCAAGGACCGCAATGTGCGTTCGAAACGTCGATGTTCATGTGTCCTGCAGTTCACATGTCGACGCGCAATTAGCTGCGTTCTTCATCGACCCACGAGCCGAGTGATCCACCGCTCAGGGTTGTTTTTCTCTAGATTCGAGCAGAGCTTCGGGTAGGATGCTACTGCTAGTCCCGTAGGACAGGTAGTTGTTATTTTTCGAGGGGGAGCTGCCCCCAGAACAGCGGCACGGTCAGACCGCGCTCCCCTCTCGTTCAAGCGCCGCCGAAACGGCCTTGCGTGGGCAGATAAAGTGGCTTTAAGCCCAGTGCTCGCGGTCGCGCGGGTTGTCCTTGGATCCCTGAGGATCCTCGGAGCCCGCGTGCCGCCGGCACCCACTCACCATCTTTCGCTCCTACTTCCCACCTCGAGGCGGGACGGTCTTGCCGTCCCCCTCCGGGGGATTACTTCGCCGACCTGGACACCTCAGGCCGACGACGTTATCTCCGAGATCCGGCCGCTGCCAGGAAGAGCCGGTCCAATCACAGGCGAGATTACG
>NW_028259371.1:70000-83038 GCF_977971745.1 Zootermopsis nevadensis | reverse complement strand
TTAGTTTTACCCTACTGATGACTGGGTCGTTGCGACAGTAATCCTGCTCAGTACGAGAGGAACCGCAGGTTCGGACATTTGGTTCACGCACTCGGCCGAGGGGCCGGTGGTGCGACGCTACCATCCGTGGGATTATGCCTGAACGCCTCTAAGGCCGTATCCCGTCTGGTCGAGGCAACGATGACTCGCGGGAGTTCCGAGGGTCGAGAGGCTCTAAACAAAGTGATCTAACTTCCTAGGCCCGCCAATCCCGCTCGCGGGACGCGGCGGGCCGACGAGAGCCCTAGTTTGCCGAGCGGGGCGCATCGGGACGGCGGCAGGACCTCGGACCTGGCTAATCGTCGTCCCGCCCCTAACGGTCGACCATGGGTAATTACGCTCGATGTCGGGACTCGGAATCGTCTGTAGACGACTTAGGTACCGGGCGGGGTGTTGTGCTCGGTAGAGCAGTTGCCACGCTGCGATCTGTTGAGACTCATCCCCTCGCTTGGAGGATTCGTCTTGTCGGATAGACGAGACCTCCGGGAAAGTTGTTATGTTTCTTTCTCAATTTTTTTTTTCTTTTCAGCGGCGCGTGGTAGTTGAAGGGTCGCTCCAGCGGCTAAGTCCGAAACAATCCATAATAAAAGTAAGATATTCAAAATTGAAGAAAATTGGGCTTGCTGTGCCGTTAATTGACTAAAAATAAATTTCCGCTGTTTTACTCGGACGTGGGTGTGTTCTGCGGCTATGTATCACGGTGCGTGGTAGTTGAAAGGTCGCTCCAGCGGCTAAGTCCGAAACAAAACATAATGTAGTCGAATATCCATAATTGAAGAAAATTGGGCTTGCTGTGTGCATCATAATGCCGTTAATTGACTAAAAATAAATTTCCGCTGTTTTACTCGGACGTCGGGGTTCTGCGGCTATGTCCCAAGGCGCGTGGTACGTGAAAGGGGTCTAGCTCTGCGGCTAAGTCCCACCGTGCGTGGTACTTGAATGGTCGCTCCAGCGGCTAAGTCCGAAACGATCCATAACATAGTCAAATATCTATTACTGAAGAAAATTGGGCTTGCTGTGCGCTTCATAATGCCGTTAATTGTCTAAAAATAGTTTACCGCTGTTTTACTCGGACGTCGGGATTCTGCGGCTATGTCCCAAGGCGCGTGGTACGTGAAAGGGGTCTAGCTCTGCGGCTAAGTCCCACCGTGCGTGGTACTTGAATGGTCGTTCCAGCGGCTAAGTCCCACGGTGCGTGGTAGTTGCTGGATGGCGCGTGGTAGGTGTTGGCCGGCCTCGGCGGCCACTTAAGAGAGTCAAAACTATAGATCTTCGCTGCCACTCACCCGCGGGGGCTGGGGAATCCCTCCAGCCCGCCAGCGCCCCTCCCCCGCGGGGGGGTGGGGGGGCCGGAGTGACTTCGCGGGGTCTCGAAGCCGGGACCGTAGCGCACGCCCTGAGCGGAACAGGGCACGCCGCTGGCGGGGTTCGAACCCAGGACCTTCTTCGGCCATGCAGCAGCGACCCGATTTCTTGGTGTAGGGCGCCGTGGAGGCACGCGGCGTCCCAGAATCCCCGAAGCGAGGTTCGAACCCAGGAACGTCATAGGCCCCTCGCGGCTGCAGCAGCGACGAGCTTGCGTGGCGTAGGGCGCCGTGGTGGCAGGCGAGCATCGAACCGAGGACTGAGTCCTCGAGGCTGGCCGGAGAACACAGGAGCGTCGTCATCGTCCTCGCGGCGGCGGCGTAGGGCGCCGTGGTGGCCCGCGGCATCTCAGGTGGGCCTAAAACAATTAAGCTAGGTTCGAACCCAGGACGGAGTCCGGACCGAGTCCCCGCGATTAAGAACGCGGTCCCCCGCCCGCCCGCCCGCCCACACACGCCAGATCTCCGTCCTGCCCCCACCCCCACCCCCGTCCTGACACTACGACCCCGGGTCAAGTGCGGCGTGTCCCGAACCGGCAGGAGGCCTCATACTTGCCGATTGCCGGTTCGGCCGCGCACTCGGACCTGCTCCCAAAGTCCTCCCCATAGTAGGTCTGGACCCCCCTTATCTCAGCATTTGTCTTGCGCGGGCGGAAGGCGATTTTCTCCCCGACGAGAGGCTTGCCGGCCGCCAAGGCCCGGGACGTCTGCGGCAAAAGTCCGACGGCGCGTGGTAGCTCAGAAGGCTGTTTCGGTGAAAGAGTCCTGCGGTAATGGCGCCTTCTTAATAATAGTAACTTGAATAAAAATAACATAAGACAACACGAATAACGGGAGTAGAAGAAGAAGAATTAGGGAGGAAGAAAGCGTAATATAGTGAAGTAGATGGTTTTGTATTCTTATGAGTTGTTTGATTTTGAGTGAGTGAGTGGGATGTGTTGTTTTGGTTGCGTCTTATGTTTTTCTTTTATGGTTCTGTTGTGTCTTATTCTTTTTGTTGTGCCCTCTAATTATTCTTTTTCTGTCTCACTGTGTTGATGTATCGCATTGTTTTGTTGTGTCTTATGTTCTTGTACCTTATTGTAGGTCACTGCCACCGGGGATAAAATCATTTGCAATCAATAACAAATAATAAAAATAATAATATGGTTAAGTATTTGTAAATCATTAAAATTGGGCTTGCGGTGCCCCGTCTCGAAAGAAATCATCGTATAGCCGTTAACGCATTAAAAGTAAGTCATGTAAGAGACTACGCCTGTGTTTGATGGGTTGTATTGGGACGGTCGCTTCCTGAGGCCAATTCAGACGGCGAGTATAGTTACGGGGCTGCTTCGAAGCACGAGACCGTGCCGTGATAGCGCCTTCCTAAGAATAAGAAATAGAACGAATATAACTTCAGCGGCTAAGTCCGAAATATTCCAAAATGCAGTAAAATATTCTTAATTGAAAAAAAATGGGCTTGCTGTGCACAATAATGCCGTTAATTGTCTAAAAATAAATTTCCGAAATTTAACTCAAAAGTCATGGCTCTGCGGCTATGTCCCGTGGTGCTTGGAACTTGAAATCAGTTCTGCGGCTATGTCCGACCGTGCGTGTTAGTTGAGTCGCTTCAGCGGCTAAGTCCGAAAATTTCCAAAATGCAGAAAAATATACATAATTGAAGAAAGTTGGCCTTGCTGTGCTTAATAATATCGTTAATAGATTAAAAATAAATTTCCGCTGTGTTAGGTGGGCCTTACTTGGACGGTACGAATTCTGCGGCTATGTCCCGTGGTGCGTGGTACTTGAAACCAGTTCTGCGGCTATGTCCGACCGTGCGTGTTAGTTGAGTCGCTTCAGCGGCTAAGTCCAAAAAATTTCCAAAATGCAGAAAAATACACATAATTGAAGAAAATTGGGCTTGCTGTGCTTAATAATATCGTTAATAGATTAAAAATAAATTTCCGCTGTGTTAGCTGGGCCTTACTTGGACGGTACGAATTCTGCGGCTATGTCCCGTGGTGCGTGGTACTTGAAACCAGTTCTGCGGCTATGTCCGACCGTGCGTGTTAGTTGAGTCGCTTCAGCGGCTAAGTCCAAAAAATTTCCAAAATGCAGAAAAATACACATAATTGAAGAAAATTGGGCTTGCTGTGCTTAATAATATCGTTAATAGATTAAAAATAAATTTCCGCTGTGTTAGCTGGGCCTTACTTGGACGGTACGAATTCTGCGGCTATGTCCCGTGGTGCGTGGTACTTGAAACCAGTTCTGCGGCTATGTCCGACCGTGCGTGTTAGTTGAGTCGCTTCAGCGGCTAAGTCCGAAAATTTCCAAAATGCAGAAAAATATTCATAATTGAAGAAAGTTGGCCTTGCTGTGCATAGTAATGCCGTTAATTGACTAAAAATAAATTTCCGCTGTGTTAGGTGGGCCTTACTTGGACGGGACGAATTCTGCGGCTATGTCCCGTGGTGCGTGGTACTTGAAATCAGTTCTGCGGCTATGTCCGACCGTGCGTGTTAGTTGAGTCGCTTCAGCGGCTAAGTCCAAAAAATTTCCAAAATGCAGAAAAATACACATAATTGAAGAAAATTGGGCTTGCTGTGCTTAATAATATCGTTAATAGATTAAAAATAAATTTCCGCTGTGTTAGGTGGGCCTTACTTGGACGGTACGAATTCTGCGGCTATGTCCCGTGGTGCGTGGTACTTGAAACCAGTTCTGCGGCTATGTCCGACCGTGCGTGTTAGTTGAGTCGCTTCAGCGGCTAAGTCCGAAAATTTCCAAAATGCAGAAAAATATACATAATTGAAGAAAATTGGCCTTGCTGTGCTTAATAATGTCGTTAATAGATTAAAAATAAATTTCCGCTGTGTTAGCTGGGCCTTACTTGGACGGTACGAATTCTGCGGCTATGTCCCGTGGTGCGTGGTACTTGAAACCAGTTCTGCGGCTATGTCCGACCGTGCGTGTTAGTTGAGTCGCTTCAGCGGCTAAGTCCGAAAATTTCCAAAATGCAGAAAAATATACATAATTGAAGAAAATTGGCCTTGCTGTGCTTAATAATGTCGTTAATAGATTAAAAATAAATTTCCGCTGTGTTAGCTGGGCCTTACTTGGACGGTACGAATTCTGCGGCTATGTCCCGTGGTGCGTGGTACTTGAAACCAGTTCTGCGGCTATGTCCGACCGTGCGTGTTAGTTGAGTCGCTTCAGCGGCTAAGTCCGAAAATTTCCAAAATGCAGAAAAATATACATAATTGAAGAAAATTGGCCTTGCTGTGCTTAATAATGTCGTTAATAGATTAAAAATAAATTTCCGCTGTGTTAGCTGGGCCTTACTTGGACGGTACGAATTCTGCGGCTATGTCCCGTGGTGCGTGGTACTTGAAACCAGTTCTGCGGCTATGTCCGACCGTGCGTGTTAGTTGAGTCGCTTCAGCGGCTAAGTCCAAAAAATTTCCAAAATGCAGAAAAATACACATAATTGAAGAAAATTGGGCTTGCTGTGCTTAATAATATCGTTAATAGATTAAAAATAAATTTCCGCTGTGTTAGGTGGGCCTTACTTGGACGGTACGAATTCTGCGGCTATGTCCCGTGGTGCGTGGTACTTGAAACCAGTTCTGCGGCTATGTCCGACCGTGCGTGTTAGTTGAGTCGCTTCAGCGGCTAAGTCCAAAAAATTTCCAAAATGCAGAAAAATATACATAATTGAAGAAAGTTGGCCTTGCTGTGCATAGTAATGCCGTTAATTGACTAAAAATAAATTTCCGCTGTGTTAGCTGGGCCTTACTTGGACGGTACGAATTCTGCGGCTATGTCCCGTGGTGCGTGGTACATGAAACCAGTTCTGCGGCTATGTCCCACCGTGCGTGTTACTTGAGTCGCTTCAGCGGCTAAGTCCGAAAATTTCTAAAGTGCAGAAAAATATTAAATAAAGCGGTTATATAAGTAAGTATGTGTATGTATTCTAACATATACAAAATTTAGTATGATCGGAAATGATTAAGGAAGAGAAAAACTTAATTAAAATTTCTGGCGGCAGCCGAGGGGCCATCCGCCGGTGTCCGCGGCTCTGCCTCTTCCGTGACTGACGAATGCTGAGATAAGGGGGGTCCAGACTATAGTATATGAGCTTGGCGAGCGAGGCTCTCCTCGAGCAGGGGGAAGTCTGAGATTGGACTACCGGCCGCCGGGGACCCTGTCGCCGGCAGGCCATTCGCGCTTCCGCCCCGCGTTGGCTGAGGCAGTTTAGGGCAAGAGTGGCACAAGTGCACCGACCGCCGTTTCCTTTGGGGTCGGCGCCCGTCACCCCGCTCAGTGGCCGGCGAAGACCGGCCGAGTCTCGGGTTCGAGTCGGCACAGGACACTGAGTGCAAGAGTGACACAAGTAACGGCGTTCACGGGCGGCCTCTGGGAGATTGCCCTCAGTACCACCGGGCAACGCGGGGGACTGCAGGCCTCGACCCGCGCCGCTCGATCCCCGTTTAGGGCAAGAGTGGCACAAGTGCACCGACCGCCGTGTCCTTTGGGGTCGGCGCCCGTCACCCCGCTCAGTGGCCGGCGAAGACTGGTCGAGTCTCGGGTTCGAGTCGGCACTCGAGCCTGAGTGCAAGAGTGGCACAAGTGATGGTCTTCACGGGCGGCCTCTGGGAAGCTGCCCCTAGTACCAGCGGACAACAGCGAGGGACTGCAGGCCTCGGCCCGCGCTACTTGCGACCGTTTAGGGCAAGAGGGGCACAAGTGTATCGACCGCCGTGTAATTTGTGGTCAACCCGCGCTGTTGCCTGCGAAGACCGGCCGAGTCTCGGGTTCGAGTCGGCACAGGGCACTGAGTGCAAGAGTGACACAAGTAACGGCCTTCACGGGCGGCCTCTGGGAGATTGCCCTCAGTACCACCGGGCAACGCGGGGGACTGCAGGCCTCGTCCCGCGCCGCTCGATCCCCGTTTAGGGCAAGAGTGGCACATGTGCACCGATCGCCGTCTTCAACGGGGTCGGCGCCCGTCAACCCGCGCAGTGGCCGGCGGAGGCTCCGGTTCGAGTCGGCACTCGATTCCGAGTGCAAGAGTGGCACACGTGACGGCCTTCACGGGCGGCCTCTGGGAAGCTGCACTTAGTACCAGCGGACAACCGCGGGGGAATGCTTTCCTCGGCCCGGTGTACTTGCAACCGTTTAGTGCAAGTGGGGCACAAATGCACCGACCGCCGTGTCCATCGGGGTTGGCGCACGTCAACACGCGCGGTGTCCGGCGGAGGCTCGGGCTCGAGTCGGCCCTCGACTACGAGTGCAAGAGTGGCACATGTGACGGCCTTTACAGGTGGCTTCTGTGAGCCGGCCCTTAGTACCAGCGTGCATCCGCGGGAGACTGAAGACCTCTCCCCGCGCTGCTCGAACCCCGTTTAGGGCAAGAGGGGCACATGTGCACCGATCGCCGTCTTCATCGGGGACGGCGCCCGTCAACCCACGCAGTGGCCGGCGGAGGCTCCGGTTCGAGTCGGCACTCGATTCCGAGTGCAAGAGCGGCACACGTGACGGCCTTCACGGGCGGCCTCTGGGAAGCTGCACTTAGAACCAGCGCGCATCCGCCGGGGGACTGCTGGCCTCGGCCCGCTCTACTTGCAACCGTTTAGGGCAAGTGGAGCACAAGTGCACCGACCGCCGTGTCCATCGGGGTTGGCGCACGTCATCACGCGCGGTGTCCGGCGGAGACTCGGGCTCGAGTCGGCACTCATCTACGAGTGCAAGAGTGGCACATGTGAAGGCCTTAACGGGCGGCCTCTGGGAAGCTGCACTTAGAACGAGCGCGCATCCGCCGGGGACTGAATTCCTCTCCCCGCGCTGCTCGAACCCCGTTTAGGGCATGGGGGGCACATGTGCACCGATCGCCGTCTTCATCGGGGTCGGCGCCCGTCAACCCACGCAGTGGCCGGCGGAGGCTCCGGTTCGAGTCGGCACTCGATTCCGAGTGCAAGAGTGGCACAAGTGATGGCCTTCACGGGCGGCCTCTCGGAAGCTGCACTTAGAACGAGCGCGCATCCGCCGGGGACTGAATTCCTCTCCCCGCGCTGCTCGAACCCCGTTTAGGGCAAGAGGGGCACAAGTGTACAGAAGTCCGTCTCCTGGGGAATCGCGTGCTCGGCTGCCCTCAATGGACAGGCAGAAGCAGGGGTCTGCTCGTAGGTGACTCGGCACTCGAGTGCAAGATTGGCGCAAGTGACGACTTCTCGTGCGGTCACGGTGAGGCTGCCGGCGGTGTCTCTGGCTTCTGCCGCATATATATTCCCGTTCGTGCCCTCCACGTCTTCAGATTTCAAAGTCCCATCCGTGCGTGTTAGGTAGGCCGATTTTAGGGGACCTGCCGCTCGCATTCGGCCGGGTCGCGCTCTCTGAGGCTCAGACGTTACGAGTCTCCCCTGAAAACGCCGCGCTGGCACCTTATTTTGTAGGAAAATTTCACACTTCCTCTAGTTGAACTAACGGATGCGTCGCTGATAAATTGGCCCTTTTTCCGCATAAGACGATTCCTGAGCCTTGGGTGGTGTCTGGATACATCAGGAGGACACAACTGACGGAAGAAAAGCCCGGGTCCGTCCTCCGCCCGGCAGGGGAACGATTTTACGAAAAA
The DNA here is from genome assembly GCF_977971745.1 of Zootermopsis nevadensis. Classification (NCBI taxonomy): domain Eukaryota; kingdom Metazoa; phylum Arthropoda; class Insecta; order Blattodea; family Termopsidae; genus Zootermopsis; species Zootermopsis nevadensis. The sequence continues at coordinate 75,022 of NW_028259371.1, read as the reverse complement.
GGCCGGCTTCGTTCCCCTTCCCGGCAAGCAGCAGGTGGACGATTTTACGAGAAAGACCGGGTTCGTCCACCTTCCCGGCAAGCAACAGGGGAACGATTTTACGAAGAAGGCCGGCTTCGTTCCCCTTTCCGGCAAGCAACAGGAGGACGATTTGACGTTAAAGACCGGGTTCGTCCTCCTTCCCGGCAAGCAACAGGGGAACGATTTTACGAAAAAGGCCGGCTTCGTTCCCCTTCCCGGCAAGCAGCAGGTGGACGATTTGACGATAAAGACCGGGTTCGTCCACCTTCCCGGCAAGCAACAGGGGAACGATTTTACGAAAAAGACCGGCTTCGTTCCCCTTCCCGGCAAGCAGCAGGTGGACGATTTTACGAGAGAGACCGGGTTCGTCCACCTTCCCGGCAAGCAACAGGGGAACGATTTTACGAAAAAGACCGGCTTCGTTCCCCTTCCCGGCAAGCAGCAGGTGGACGATTTTACGAGAGAGACCGGGTTCGTCCACCTTCCCGGCAAGCAACAGGGGAACGATTTTACGAAAAAGGCCGGCTTCGTTCCCCTTTCCGGCAAGCAACAGGAGGACGATTTGACGATAAAGACCGGGTTCGTCCTCCTTCCCGGCAAGCAACAGGGGAACGATTTTACGAAAAAGGCCGGCTTCGTTCCCCTTCCCGGCAACCAGCAGGTGGACGATTTGACGATAAAGACCGGGTTCGTCCACCTTCCCGGCAAGCAACAGGGGAACGATTTTACGAAAAAGACCGGCTTTGTTCCCCTTCCCGGCAAGCAGCAGGTGGACGATTTTACGAGAGAGACCGGGTTCGTCCACCTTCCCGGCAAGCAACAGGGGAACGATTTTACGAAAAAGGCCGGCTTCGTTCCCCTTCCCGGCAAACCCTTCGCCACCGCGATGCCGCGGCCCTCTGTCCCCCGGACACGGTCTATAGGCGGCGTATCGTGGACACACTGCAACCGACTCACTCGTAGTCCGGGCGCGTGCTAGACTCGCGATGCCAAACGGCGCTTCGGCGCTTATGCATGTCGAGTGAAGAGAGGGAAGGGTGCCCTAATGGCACCACGGTTCTGGGGGCGCTCACGTGGCGTCCCCCTAACGGCACGAAGTGGCCCCTGCTCGCAGGGGCGCACGGAGTGCGAGCGTTGAAGTATGAACTGGACCCCCTCGCCGGACCCATCCGGGACCGCGTGGAGGGGGAGGAACGAGCTCCAAGTGAGTCTTCGGTTCCCTGGTTGATCCTGCCAGTAGTCATATGCTTGTCTCAAAGATTAAGCCATGCATGTCTCAGTGCAAGCCAAATTAAGGTGAAACCGCGAATGGCTCATTAAATCAGTTATGGTTCCTTAGATGGTGGACAGTTACTTGGATAACTGTGGTAATTCTAGAGCTAATACATGCAACCGAGTCCCGACCGGAGACGGTCGGGACGCTTTTATTAGATCAAAACCAATCGGTCGCTCACGCGGCCGTTTGCCTTGGTGACTCTGAATAAATGGAGGCGGATCGCACGGTCTACGAACCGGCGACGCATCTTTCAAATGTCTGCCTTATCAACTGTCGATGGTAGGCTCTGCGCCTACCATGGTTGTAACGGGTAACGGGGAATCAGGGTTCGATTCCGGAGAGGGAGCCTGAGAAACGGCTACCACATCCAAGGAAGGCAGCAGGCGCGCAAATTACCCACTCCCGGCACGGGGAGGTAGTGACGAAAAATAACGATACGGGACTCATCCGAGGCCCCGTAATCGGAATGAGTACACTCTAAAGACTTTAACGAGTATCCATTGGAGGGCAAGTCTGGTGCCAGCAGCCGCGGTAATTCCAGCTCCAATAGCGTATATTAAAGCTGTTGCGGTTAAAAAGCTCGTAGTCGGACTTGTGTCCCACGCTGCCGGTTCACCGCCCGTCGGTGTCTAACTGGCACGCACGTGCGGACGTCCTGCCGGTGGCCCGAGCCGGCGCCCGCGGGCGATGGGGGCGGCGACGCTCCCACGCCTCGGGTCGTCTCGGGGAGGGCCTACACAATCCCGTCGCGGTGCTCTTGACCGAGTGTCACGATGGGCCGGCACTTTTACTTTGAACAAATTAGAGTGCTTAAAGCAGGCAGCAGCCGCCTGAATACCGAGTGCATGGAATAATGGAATAGGACCTCGGTTCTATTTTGTTGGTTTTCGGAAGCCCCGAGGTAATGATCAAAAGGGACAGACGGGGGCATTCGTATTGCGACGTTAGAGGTGAAATTCTTGGATCGTCGCAAGACGGACAGAAGCGAAAGCATTTGCCAAGAATGTTTTCTCTGATCAAGAACGAAAGTTAGAGGTTCGAAGGCGATCAGATACCGCCCTAGTTCTAACCATAAACGATGCCAGCCAGCAATCCGCCGAAGTTCCTCCGATGACTCGGCGGGCGGCTTCCGGGAAACCAAAGCTTTTGGGTTCCGGGGGAAGTATGGTTGCAAAGCTGAAACTTAAAGGAATTGACGGAAGGGCACCACCAGGAGTGGAGCCTGCGGCTTAATTTGACTCAACACGGGAAACCTCACCAGGCCCAGACACCGGGAGGATTGACAGATTGAGAGCTCTTTCTTGATTCGGTGGGTGGTGGTGCATGGCCGTTCTTAGTTGGTGGAGCGATTTGTCTGGTTAATTCCGATAACGAACGAGACTCTAGCCTGCTAAATAGTCGCATCCGGTATCCTCTGTGCTACCGGCGACTCCTAATCTTCTTAGAGGGACAGGCGGCTTCTAGCCGCACGAGATTGAGCAATAACAGGTCTGTGATGCCCTTAGATGTTCTGGGCCGCACGCGCGCTACACTGAAGGAATCAGCGTGTCCTCCCTGGCCGAAAGGTCCGGGTAACCCGCTGAACCTCCTTCGTGCTAGGGATTGGGGCTTGCAATTGTTCCCCATGAACGAGGAATTCCCAGTAAGCGCGAGTCATAAGCTCGCGTTGATTACGTCCCTGCCCTTTGTACACACCGCCCGTCGCTACTACCGATTGAATGATTTAGTGAGGTCTTCGGACCGGTGGGCGCGGGGTTTCGGCCCTTCGATTCCACCGGGAAGATGCCCGAACTTGATCATTTAGAGGAAGTAAAAGTCGTAACAAGGTTTCCGTAGGTGAACCTGCGGAAGGATCATTAACGGCACCGAGAGTGACCGAACAGAGAAGGAAGGCATTAAGAAACCGAGTACGGTTGCTGGCTCTGGGGGAGTGCGTAATCTCGCTTGCGAGTGGACCGCCTTCTCGTGGAAGTACCCGTGTCTGGTCATTCATGATAATACAACCTCTACTGATGACTGAAAAATAGATGACGTCAACCTGAGGGGGGACCGGTCGGCGAAAGTCGCACCGACTCCCCCCGCATGAGGGGGAAGACGCATCATAATATGTGACCACTACTGATGACTGAAAAATAGATGACGTCAACCTGAGGGGGGACCGGTCGGCGAAAGTCGCACCGTCTCCCCCCGAATGAGGGGAAGACGCATCAAAAATTAATAAAAGGAAGGCATTAAGAATGAACCAGATGAACGGGGCTCTGCGGAAGGCGTAATCTCGCCTGTGATTGGACCGGCTCTTCCTGGCAGCGGCCGGATCTCGGAGATAACGTCGTCGGCCTGAGGTGTCCAGGTCGGCGAAGTAATCCCCCGGAGGGGGACGGCAAGACCGTCCCGCCTCGAGGTGGGAAGTAGGAGCGAAAGATGGTGAGTGGGTGCCGGCGGCACGCGGGCTCCGAGGATCCTCAGGGATCCAAGGACAACCCGCGCGACCGCGAGCACTGGGCTTAAAGCCACTTTATCTGCCCACGCAAGGCCGTTTCGGCGGCGCTTGAACGAGAGGGGAGCGCGGTCTGACCGTGCCGCTGTTCTGGGGGCAGCTCCCCCTCGAAAAATAACAACTACCTGTCCTACGGGACTAGCAGTAGCATCCTACCCGAAGCTCTGCTCGAATCTAGAGAAAAACAACCCTGAGCGGTGGATCACTCGGCTCGTGGGTCGATGAAGAACGCAGCTAATTGCGCGTCGACATGTGAACTGCAGGACACATGAACATCGACGTTTCGAACGCACATTGCGGTCCTTGGATTTCCAATCCCGGACCACGCCTGGCTGAGGGTCGGCTACATGAAACCCGTGGGCCCGCGCGGTCTTTAAGATAATAAGGGAAAGAAAGAAAGAAAGAGAAAGAAAGAAATAAAGGCACGCGAGCGGCCCTACGCTGGGGGGTCTGACGAGCCTGCACCTCGCACCGCCGGCGTCGCTCCGAGCAATCGGTGGCGGCGTCGGCGACTGCGAGGAGGTTAAGGGGAGTCAGTCGCCCTTGAAGGCTTCACAGGGTTCGGTGGAGCGAGCGGATAGACTTAGCTCGCCCTCCTCTCCTCGGCGACGGGGCCCATCCTTCCCCGATCGCGTCTGAGAAGAACTGACGCCCGGCTTGATGTGATGGGAGACAGGCAAACTCCCGAGACAGAGAGAGAGACACACACTTGCCGGGCGGGAGCGAAAGATATGACCACAATAAATAATGACCACAAAAAAAACAAAACAAAAAGAAATCAGTTCAATGAGAGAGGCTAAGCTTCCGACCGCTCACATCGGCCCGTCGGTACAAAAAACCATCTTTCCGACCTCAGATCAGGCGAGACTACCCGCTGAATTTAAGCATATTACTAGGCGGAGGAAAAGAAACTAACAAGGATTCCCCCAGTAGCTGCGAGCGAACAGGGAAGAGCCCAGCACGGAATCCCGCGCGGAGACGTGCAGGGAGATGTCGTGTGTGGGAGGTCCCACTCTCCCGGGGCGCGGTCCAGCGAGTCCAAGTCTCCCTTGAATGGGGCCATCGCCCGCAGAGGGTGCCAGGCCCGTAGGACCGCGGCCGCTCCCGGGTGGGGACTCTCCTCAGAGTCGTGTTCCTTGAGAGTGGAGCACTAAGAGGGTGGTAAACTCCATCTAAGGCTAAATATGACCACGAGACCGATAGCGAACAAGTACCGTGAGGGAAAGTT
>NW_028259371.1:55000-65000 GCF_977971745.1 Zootermopsis nevadensis | reverse complement strand
CCGAGGACTGAGTCCTCGAGGCTGGCCGGAGAACACAGGAGCGTCGTCATCGTCCTCGCGGCGGCGGCGTAGGGCGCCGTGGTGGCCCGCGGCATCTCAGGTGGGCCTAAAACAATTAAGCTAGGTTCGAACCCAGGACGGAGTCCGGACCGAGTCCCCGCGATTAAGAACGCGGTCCCCCGCCCGCCCGCCCGCCCACACACGCCAGATCTCCGTCCTGCCCCCACCCCCACCCCCGTCCTGACACTACGACCCCGGGTCAAGTGCGGCGTGTCCCGAACCGGCAGGAGGCCTCATACTTGCCGATTGCCGGTTCGGCCGCGCACTCGGACCTGCTCCCAAAGTCCTCCCCATAGTAGGTCTGGACCCCCCTTATCTCAGCATTTGTCTTGCGCGGGCGGAAGGCGATTTTCTCCCCGACGAGAGGCTTGCCGGCCGCCAAGGCCCGGGACGTCTGCGGCAAAAGTCCGACGGCGCGTGGTAGCTCAGAAGGCTGTTTCGGTGAAAGAGTCCTGCGGTAATGGCGCCTTCTTAATAATAGTAACTTGAATAAAAATAACATAAGACAACACGAATAACGGGAGTAGAAGAAGAAGAATTAGGGAGGAAGAAAGCGTAATATAGTGAAGTAGATGGTTTTGTATTCTTATGAGTTGTTTGATTTTGAGTGAGTGAGTGGGATGTGTTGTTTTGGTTGCGTCTTATGTTTTTCTTTTATGGTTCTGTTGTGTCTTATTCTTTTTGTTGTGCCCTCTAATTATTCTTTTTCTGTCTCACTGTGTTGATGTATCGCATTGTTTTGTTGTGTCTTATGTTCTTGTACCTTATTGTAGGTCACTGCCACCGGGGATAAAATCATTTGCAATCAATAACAAATAATAAAAATAATAATATGGTTAAGTATTTGTAAATCATTAAAATTGGGCTTGCGGTGCCCCGTCTCGAAAGAAATCATCGTATAGCCGTTAACGCATTAAAAGTAAGTCATGTAAGAGACTACGCCTGTGTTTGATGGGTTGTATTGGGACGGTCGCTTCCTGAGGCCAATTCAGACGGCGAGTATAGTTACGGGGCTGCTTCGAAGCACGAGACCGTGCCGTGATAGCGCCTTCCTAAGAATAAGAAATAGAACGAATATAACTTCAGCGGCTAAGTCCGAAATATTCCAAAATGCAGTAAAATATTCTTAATTGAAAAAAAATGGGCTTGCTGTGCACAATAATGCCGTTAATTGTCTAAAAATAAATTTCCGAAATTTAACTCAAAAGTCATGGCTCTGCGGCTATGTCCCGTGGTGCTTGGAACTTGAAATCAGTTCTGCGGCTATGTCCGACCGTGCGTGTTAGTTGAGTCGCTTCAGCGGCTAAGTCCGAAAATTTCCAAAATGCAGAAAAATATACATAATTGAAGAAAGTTGGCCTTGCTGTGCTTAATAATATCGTTAATAGATTAAAAATAAATTTCCGCTGTGTTAGGTGGGCCTTACTTGGACGGTACGAATTCTGCGGCTATGTCCCGTGGTGCGTGGTACTTGAAACCAGTTCTGCGGCTATGTCCGACCGTGCGTGTTAGTTGAGTCGCTTCAGCGGCTAAGTCCAAAAAATTTCCAAAATGCAGAAAAATACACATAATTGAAGAAAATTGGGCTTGCTGTGCTTAATAATATCGTTAATAGATTAAAAATAAATTTCCGCTGTGTTAGCTGGGCCTTACATGGACGGTACGAATTCTGCGGCTATGTCCCGTGGTGCGTGGTACTTGAAACCAGTTCTGCGGCTATGTCCGACCGTGCGTGTTAGTTGAGTCGCTTCAGCGGCTAAGTCCAAAAAATTTCCAAAATGCAGAAAAATACACATAATTGAAGAAAATTGGGCTTGCTGTGCTTAATAATATCGTTAATAGATTAAAAATAAATTTCCGCTGTGTTAGCTGGGCCTTACTTGGACGGTACGAATTCTGCGGCTATGTCCCGTGGTGCGTGGTACTTGAAACCAGTTCTGCGGCTATGTCCGACCGTGCGTGTTAGTTGAGTCGCTTCAGCGGCTAAGTCCGAAAATTTCCAAAATGCAGAAAAATATTCATAATTGAAGAAAGTTGGCCTTGCTGTGCATAGTAATGCCGTTAATTGACTAAAAATAAATTTCCGCTGTGTTAGGTGGGCCTTACTTGGACGGGACGAATTCTGCGGCTATGTCCCGTGGTGCGTGGTACTTGAAATCAGTTCTGCGGCTATGTCCGACCGTGCGTGTTAGTTGAGTCGCTTCAGCGGCTAAGTCCAAAAAATTTCCAAAATGCAGAAAAATACACATAATTGAAGAAAATTGGGCTTGCTGTGCTTAATAATATCGTTAATAGATTAAAAATAAATTTCCGCTGTGTTAGGTGGGCCTTACTTGGACGGTACGAATTCTGCGGCTATGTCCCGTGGTGCGTGGTACTTGAAACCAGTTCTGCGGCTATGTCCGACCGTGCGTGTTAGTTGAGTCGCTTCAGCGGCTAAGTCCGAAAATTTCCAAAATGCAGAAAAATATACATAATTGAAGAAAATTGGCCTTGCTGTGCTTAATAATGTCGTTAATAGATTAAAAATAAATTTCCGCTGTGTTAGCTGGGCCTTACTTGGACGGTACGAATTCTGCGGCTATGTCCCGTGGTGCGTGGTACTTGAAACCAGTTCTGCGGCTATGTCCGACCGTGCGTGTTAGTTGAGTCGCTTCAGCGGCTAAGTCCGAAAATTTCCAAAATGCAGAAAAATATACATAATTGAAGAAAATTGGCCTTGCTGTGCTTAATAATGTCGTTAATAGATTAAAAATAAATTTCCGCTGTGTTAGCTGGGCCTTACTTGGACGGTACGAATTCTGCGGCTATGTCCCGTGGTGCGTGGTACTTGAAACCAGTTCTGCGGCTATGTCCGACCGTGCGTGTTAGTTGAGTCGCTTCAGCGGCTAAGTCCGAAAATTTCCAAAATGCAGAAAAATATACATAATTGAAGAAAATTGGCCTTGCTGTGCTTAATAATGTCGTTAATAGATTAAAAATAAATTTCCGCTGTGTTAGCTGGGCCTTACTTGGACGGTACGAATTCTGCGGCTATGTCCCGTGGTGCGTGGTACTTGAAACCAGTTCTGCGGCTATGTCCGACCGTGCGTGTTAGTTGAGTCGCTTCAGCGGCTAAGTCCAAAAAATTTCCAAAATGCAGAAAAATACACATAATTGAAGAAAATTGGGCTTGCTGTGCTTAATAATATCGTTAATAGATTAAAAATAAATTTCCGCTGTGTTAGGTGGGCCTTACTTGGACGGTACGAATTCTGCGGCTATGTCCCGTGGTGCGTGGTACTTGAAACCAGTTCTGCGGCTATGTCCGACCGTGCGTGTTAGTTGAGTCGCTTCAGCGGCTAAGTCCAAAAAATTTCCAAAATGCAGAAAAATATACATAATTGAAGAAAGTTGGCCTTGCTGTGCATAGTAATGCCGTTAATTGACTAAAAATAAATTTCCGCTGTGTTAGCTGGGCCTTACTTGGACGGTACGAATTCTGCGGCTATGTCCCGTGGTGCGTGGTACATGAAACCAGTTCTGCGGCTATGTCCCACCGTGCGTGTTACTTGAGTCGCTTCAGCGGCTAAGTCCGAAAATTTCTAAAGTGCAGAAAAATATTAAATAAAGCGGTTATATAAGTAAGTATGTGTATGTATTCTAACATATACAAAATTTAGTATGATCGGAAATGATTAAGGAAGAGAAAAACTTAATTAAAATTTCTGGCGGCAGCCGAGGGGCCATCCGCCGGTGTCCGCGGCTCTGCCTCTTCCGTGACTGACGAATGCTGAGATAAGGGGGGTCCAGACTATAGTATATGAGCTTGGCGAGCGAGGCTCTCCTCGAGCAGGGGGAAGTCTGAGATTGGACTACCGGCCGCCGGGGACCCTGTCGCCGGCAGGCCATTCGCGCTTCCGCCCCGCGTTGGCTGAGGCAGTTTAGGGCAAGAGTGGCACAAGTGCACCGACCGCCGTTTCCTTTGGGGTCGGCGCCCGTCACCCCGCTCAGTGGCCGGCGAAGACCGGCCGAGTCTCGGGTTCGAGTCGGCACAGGACACTGAGTGCAAGAGTGACACAAGTAACGGCGTTCACGGGCGGCCTCTGGGAGATTGCCCTCAGTACCACCGGGCAACGCGGGGGACTGCAGGCCTCGACCCGCGCCGCTCGATCCCCGTTTAGGGCAAGAGTGGCACAAGTGCACCGACCGCCGTGTCCTTTGGGGTCGGCGCCCGTCACCCCGCTCAGTGGCCGGCGAAGACTGGTCGAGTCTCGGGTTCGAGTCGGCACTCGAGCCTGAGTGCAAGAGTGGCACAAGTGATGGTCTTCACGGGCGGCCTCTGGGAAGCTGCCCCTAGTACCAGCGGACAACAGCGAGGGACTGCAGGCCTCGGCCCGCGCTACTTGCGACCGTTTAGGGCAAGAGGGGCACAAGTGTATCGACCGCCGTGTAATTTGTGGTCAACCCGCGCTGTTGCCTGCGAAGACCGGCCGAGTCTCGGGTTCGAGTCGGCACAGGGCACTGAGTGCAAGAGTGACACAAGTAACGGCCTTCACGGGCGGCCTCTGGGAGATTGCCCTCAGTACCACCGGGCAACGCGGGGGACTGCAGGCCTCGTCCCGCGCCGCTCGATCCCCGTTTAGGGCAAGAGTGGCACATGTGCACCGATCGCCGTCTTCAACGGGGTCGGCGCCCGTCAACCCGCGCAGTGGCCGGCGGAGGCTCCGGTTCGAGTCGGCACTCGATTCCGAGTGCAAGAGTGGCACACGTGACGGCCTTCACGGGCGGCCTCTGGGAAGCTGCACTTAGTACCAGCGGACAACCGCGGGGGAATGCTTTCCTCGGCCCGGTGTACTTGCAACCGTTTAGTGCAAGTGGGGCACAAATGCACCGACCGCCGTGTCCATCGGGGTTGGCGCACGTCAACACGCGCGGTGTCCGGCGGAGGCTCGGGCTCGAGTCGGCCCTCGACTACGAGTGCAAGAGTGGCACATGTGACGGCCTTTACAGGTGGCTTCTGTGAGCCGGCCCTTAGTACCAGCGTGCATCCGCGGGAGACTGAAGACCTCTCCCCGCGCTGCTCGAACCCCGTTTAGGGCAAGAGGGGCACATGTGCACCGATCGCCGTCTTCATCGGGGACGGCGCCCGTCAACCCACGCAGTGGCCGGCGGAGGCTCCGGTTCGAGTCGGCACTCGATTCCGAGTGCAAGAGCGGCACACGTGACGGCCTTCACGGGCGGCCTCTGGGAAGCTGCACTTAGAACCAGCGCGCATCCGCCGGGGGACTGCTGGCCTCGGCCCGCTCTACTTGCAACCGTTTAGGGCAAGTGGAGCACAAGTGCACCGACCGCCGTGTCCATCGGGGTTGGCGCACGTCATCACGCGCGGTGTCCGGCGGAGACTCGGGCTCGAGTCGGCACTCATCTACGAGTGCAAGAGTGGCACATGTGAAGGCCTTAACGGGCGGCCTCTGGGAAGCTGCACTTAGAACGAGCGCGCATCCGCCGGGGACTGAATTCCTCTCCCCGCGCTGCTCGAACCCCGTTTAGGGCATGGGGGGCACATGTGCACCGATCGCCGTCTTCATCGGGGTCGGCGCCCGTCAACCCACGCAGTGGCCGGCGGAGGCTCCGGTTCGAGTCGGCACTCGATTCCGAGTGCAAGAGTGGCACAAGTGATGGCCTTCACGGGCGGCCTCTCGGAAGCTGCACTTAGAACGAGCGCGCATCCGCCGGGGACTGAATTCCTCTCCCCGCGCTGCTCGAACCCCGTTTAGGGCAAGAGGGGCACAAGTGTACAGAAGTCCGTCTCCTGGGGAATCGCGTGCTCGGCTGCCCTCAATGGACAGGCAGAAGCAGGGGTCTGCTCGTAGGTGACTCGGCACTCGAGTGCAAGATTGGCGCAAGTGACGACTTCTCGTGCGGTCACGGTGAGGCTGCCGGCGGTGTCTCTGGCTTCTGCCGCATATATATTCCCGTTCGTGCCCTCCACGTCTTCAGATTTCAAAGTCCCATCCGTGCGTGTTAGGTAGGCCGATTTTAGGGGACCTGCCGCTCGCATTCGGCCGGGTCGCGCTCTCTGAGGCTCAGACGTTACGAGTCTCCCCTGAAAACGCCGCGCTGGCACCTTATTTTGTAGGAAAATTTCACACTTCCTCTAGTTGAACTAACGGATGCGTCGCTGATAAATTGGCCCTTTTTCCGCATAAGACGATTCCTGAGCCTTGGGTGGTGTCTGGATACATCAGGAGGACACAACTGACGGAAGAAAAGCCCGGGTCCGTCCTCCGCCCGGCAGGGGAACGATTTTACGAAAAAGGCCGGCTTCGTTCCCCTTCCCGGCAAGCAGCAGGTGGACGATTTTACGAGAAAGACCGGGTTCGTCCACCTTCCCGGCAAGCAACAGGGGAACGATTTTACGAAGAAGGCCGGCTTCGTTCCCCTTTCCGGCAAGCAACAGGAGGACGATTTGACGTTAAAGACCGGGTTCGTCCTCCTTCCCGGCAAGCAACAGGGGAACGATTTTACGAAAAAGGCCGGCTTCGTTCCCCTTCCCGGCAAGCAGCAGGTGGACGATTTGACGATAAAGACCGGGTTCGTCCACCTTCCCGGCAAGCAACAGGGGAACGATTTTACGAAAAAGACCGGCTTCGTTCCCCTTCCCGGCAAGCAGCAGGTGGACGATTTTACGAGAGAGACCGGGTTCGTCCACCTTCCCGGCAAGCAACAGGGGAACGATTTTACGAAAAAGACCGGCTTCGTTCCCCTTCCCGGCAAGCAGCAGGTGGACGATTTTACGAGAGAGACCGGGTTCGTCCACCTTCCCGGCAAGCAACAGGGGAACGATTTTACGAAAAAGGCCGGCTTCGTTCCCCTTTCCGGCAAGCAACAGGAGGACGATTTGACGATAAAGACCGGGTTCGTCCTCCTTCCCGGCAAGCAACAGGGGAACGATTTTACGAAAAAGGCCGGCTTCGTTCCCCTTCCCGGCAACCAGCAGGTGGACGATTTGACGATAAAGACCGGGTTCGTCCACCTTCCCGGCAAGCAACAGGGGAACGATTTTACGAAAAAGACCGGCTTTGTTCCCCTTCCCGGCAAGCAGCAGGTGGACGATTTTACGAGAGAGACCGGGTTCGTCCACCTTCCCGGCAAGCAACAGGGGAACGATTTTACGAAAAAGGCCGGCTTCGTTCCCCTTCCCGGCAAACCCTTCGCCACCGCGATGCCGCGGCCCTCTGTCCCCCGGACACGGTCTATAGGCGGCGTATCGTGGACACACTGCAACCGACTCACTCGTAGTCCGGGCGCGTGCTAGACTCGCGATGCCAAACGGCGCTTCGGCGCTTATGCATGTCGAGTGAAGAGAGGGAAGGGTGCCCTAATGGCACCACGGTTCTGGGGGCGCTCACGTGGCGTCCCCCTAACGGCACGAAGTGGCCCCTGCTCGCAGGGGCGCACGGAGTGCGAGCGTTGAAGTATGAACTGGACCCCCTCGCCGGACCCATCCGGGACCGCGTGGAGGGGGAGGAACGAGCTCCAAGTGAGTCTTCGGTTCCCTGGTTGATCCTGCCAGTAGTCATATGCTTGTCTCAAAGATTAAGCCATGCATGTCTCAGTGCAAGCCAAATTAAGGTGAAACCGCGAATGGCTCATTAAATCAGTTATGGTTCCTTAGATGGTGGACAGTTACTTGGATAACTGTGGTAATTCTAGAGCTAATACATGCAACCGAGTCCCGACCGGAGACGGTCGGGACGCTTTTATTAGATCAAAACCAATCGGTCGCTCACGCGGCCGTTTGCCTTGGTGACTCTGAATAAATGGAGGCGGATCGCACGGTCTACGAACCGGCGACGCATCTTTCAAATGTCTGCCTTATCAACTGTCGATGGTAGGCTCTGCGCCTACCATGGTTGTAACGGGTAACGGGGAATCAGGGTTCGATTCCGGAGAGGGAGCCTGAGAAACGGCTACCACATCCAAGGAAGGCAGCAGGCGCGCAAATTACCCACTCCCGGCACGGGGAGGTAGTGACGAAAAATAACGATACGGGACTCATCCGAGGCCCCGTAATCGGAATGAGTACACTCTAAAGACTTTAACGAGTATCCATTGGAGGGCAAGTCTGGTGCCAGCAGCCGCGGTAATTCCAGCTCCAATAGCGTATATTAAAGCTGTTGCGGTTAAAAAGCTCGTAGTCGGACTTGTGTCCCACGCTGCCGGTTCACCGCCCGTCGGTGTCTAACTGGCACGCACGTGCGGACGTCCTGCCGGTGGCCCGAGCCGGCGCCCGCGGGCGATGGGGGCGGCGACGCTCCCACGCCTCGGGTCGTCTCGGGGAGGGCCTACACAATCCCGTCGCGGTGCTCTTGACCGAGTGTCACGATGGGCCGGCACTTTTACTTTGAACAAATTAGAGTGCTTAAAGCAGGCAGCAGCCGCCTGAATACCGAGTGCATGGAATAATGGAATAGGACCTCGGTTCTATTTTGTTGGTTTTCGGAAGCCCCGAGGTAATGATCAAAAGGGACAGACGGGGGCATTCGTATTGCGACGTTAGAGGTGAAATTCTTGGATCGTCGCAAGACGGACAGAAGCGAAAGCATTTGCCAAGAATGTTTTCTCTGATCAAGAACGAAAGTTAGAGGTTCGAAGGCGATCAGATACCGCCCTAGTTCTAACCATAAACGATGCCAGCCAGCAATCCGCCGAAGTTCCTCCGATGACTCGGCGGGCGGCTTCCGGGAAACCAAAGCTTTTGGGTTCCGGGGGAAGTATGGTTGCAAAGCTGAAACTTAAAGGAATTGACGGAAGGGCACCACCAGGAGTGGAGCCTGCGGCTTAATTTGACTCAACACGGGAAACCTCACCAGGCCCAGACACCGGGAGGATTGACAGATTGAGAGCTCTTTCTTGATTCGGTGGGTGGTGGTGCATGGCCGTTCTTAGTTGGTGGAGCGATTTGTCTGGTTAATTCCGATAACGAACGAGACTCTAGCCTGCTAAATAGTCGCATCCGGTATCCTCTGTGCTACCGGCGACTCCTAATCTTCTTAGAGGGACAGGCGGCTTCTAGCCGCACGAGATTGAGCAATAACAGGTCTGTGATGCCCTTAGATGTTCTGGGCCGCACGCGCGCTACACTGAAGGAATCAGCGTGTCCTCCCTGGCCGAAAGGTCCGGGTAACCCGCTGAACCTCCTTCGTGCTAGGGATTGGGGCTTGCAATTGTTCCCCATGAACGAGGAATTCCCAGTAAGCGCGAGTCATAAGCTCGCGTTGATTACGTCCCTGCCCTTTGTACACACCGCCCGTCGCTACTACCGATTGAATGATTTAGTGAGGTCTTCGGACCGGTGGGCGCGGGGTTTCGGCCCTTCGATTCCACCGGGAAGATGCCCGAACTTGATCATTTAGAGGAAGTAAAAGTCGTAACAAGGTTTCCGTAGGTGAACCTGCGGAAGGATCATTAACGGCACCGAGAGTGACCGAACAGAGAAGGAAGGCATTAAGAAACCGAGTACGGTTGCTGGCTCTGGGGGAGTGCGTAATCTCGCTTGCGAGTGGACCGCCTTCTCGTGGAAGTACCCGTGTCTGGTCATTCATGATAATACAACCTCTACTGATGACTGAAAAATAGATGACGTCAACCTGAGGGGGGACCGGTCGGCGAAAGTCGCACCGACTCCCCCCGCATGAGGGGGAAGACGCATCATAATATGTGACCACTACTGATGACTGAAAAATAGATGACGTCAACCTGAGGGGGGACCGGTCGGCGAAAGTCGCACCGTCTCCCCCCGAATGAGGGGAAGACGCATCAAAAATTAATAAAAGGAAGGCATTAAGAATGAACCAGATGAACGGGGCTCTGCGGAAGGCGTAATCTCGCCTGTGATTGGACCGGCTCTTCCTGGCAGCGGCCGGATCTCGGAGATAACGTCGTCGGCCTGAGG
>NW_028259371.1:37500-47500 GCF_977971745.1 Zootermopsis nevadensis | reverse complement strand
ATAAGAAATAGAACGAATATAACTTCAGCGGCTAAGTCCGAAATATTCCAAAATGCAGTAAAATATTCTTAATTGAAAAAAAATGGGCTTGCTGTGCACAATAATGCCGTTAATTGTCTAAAAATAAATTTCCGAAATTTAACTCAAAAGTCATGGCTCTGCGGCTATGTCCCGTGGTGCTTGGAACTTGAAATCAGTTCTGCGGCTATGTCCGACCGTGCGTGTTAGTTGAGTCGCTTCAGCGGCTAAGTCCGAAAATTTCCAAAATGCAGAAAAATATACATAATTGAAGAAAGTTGGCCTTGCTGTGCTTAATAATATCGTTAATAGATTAAAAATAAATTTCCGCTGTGTTAGGTGGGCCTTACTTGGACGGTACGAATTCTGCGGCTATGTCCCGTGGTGCGTGGTACTTGAAACCAGTTCTGCGGCTATGTCCGACCGTGCGTGTTAGTTGAGTCGCTTCAGCGGCTAAGTCCAAAAAATTTCCAAAATGCAGAAAAATACACATAATTGAAGAAAATTGGGCTTGCTGTGCTTAATAATATCGTTAATAGATTAAAAATAAATTTCCGCTGTGTTAGCTGGGCCTTACATGGACGGTACGAATTCTGCGGCTATGTCCCGTGGTGCGTGGTACTTGAAACCAGTTCTGCGGCTATGTCCGACCGTGCGTGTTAGTTGAGTCGCTTCAGCGGCTAAGTCCAAAAAATTTCCAAAATGCAGAAAAATACACATAATTGAAGAAAATTGGGCTTGCTGTGCTTAATAATATCGTTAATAGATTAAAAATAAATTTCCGCTGTGTTAGCTGGGCCTTACTTGGACGGTACGAATTCTGCGGCTATGTCCCGTGGTGCGTGGTACTTGAAACCAGTTCTGCGGCTATGTCCGACCGTGCGTGTTAGTTGAGTCGCTTCAGCGGCTAAGTCCGAAAATTTCCAAAATGCAGAAAAATATTCATAATTGAAGAAAGTTGGCCTTGCTGTGCATAGTAATGCCGTTAATTGACTAAAAATAAATTTCCGCTGTGTTAGGTGGGCCTTACTTGGACGGGACGAATTCTGCGGCTATGTCCCGTGGTGCGTGGTACTTGAAATCAGTTCTGCGGCTATGTCCGACCGTGCGTGTTAGTTGAGTCGCTTCAGCGGCTAAGTCCAAAAAATTTCCAAAATGCAGAAAAATACACATAATTGAAGAAAATTGGGCTTGCTGTGCTTAATAATATCGTTAATAGATTAAAAATAAATTTCCGCTGTGTTAGGTGGGCCTTACTTGGACGGTACGAATTCTGCGGCTATGTCCCGTGGTGCGTGGTACTTGAAACCAGTTCTGCGGCTATGTCCGACCGTGCGTGTTAGTTGAGTCGCTTCAGCGGCTAAGTCCGAAAATTTCCAAAATGCAGAAAAATATACATAATTGAAGAAAATTGGCCTTGCTGTGCTTAATAATGTCGTTAATAGATTAAAAATAAATTTCCGCTGTGTTAGCTGGGCCTTACTTGGACGGTACGAATTCTGCGGCTATGTCCCGTGGTGCGTGGTACTTGAAACCAGTTCTGCGGCTATGTCCGACCGTGCGTGTTAGTTGAGTCGCTTCAGCGGCTAAGTCCGAAAATTTCCAAAATGCAGAAAAATACACATAATTGAAGAAAATTGGGCTTGCTGTGCTTAATAAAATCGTTAATAGATTAAAAATAAATTACCGCTGTGTTAGCTGGGCCTTACTTGGACGGTACGAATTCTGCGGCTATGTCCCGTGGTGCGTGGTACTTGAAATCAGTTCTGCGGCTATGTCCGACCGTGCGTGTTAGTTGAGTCGCTTCAGCGGCTAAGTCCAAAAAATTTCCAAAATGCAGAAAAATACACATAATTGAAGAAAATTGGGCTTGCTGTGCTTAATAATATCGTTAATAGATTAAAAATAAATTTCCGCTGTGTTAGGTGGGCCTTACTTGGACGGTACGAATTCTGCGGCTATGTCCCGTGGTGCGTGGTACTTGAAACCAGTTCTGCGGCTATGTCCGACCGTGCGTGTTAGTTGAGTCGCTTCAGCGGCTAAGTCCAAAAAATTTCCAAAATGCAGAAAAATACACATAATTCAAGAAAATTGGGCTTGCTGTGCTTAATAATATCGTTAATAGATTAAAAATAAATTTCCGCTGTGTTAGCTGGGCCTTACTTGGACGGTACGAATTCTGCGGCTATGTCCCGTGGTGCGTGGTACTTGAAACCAGTTCTGCGGCTATGTCCGACCGTGCGTGTTAGTTGAGTCGCTTCAGCGGCTAAGTCCGAAAATTTCCAAAATGCAGAAAAATATACATAATTGAAGAAAGTTGGCCTTGCTGTGCTTAATAATATCGTTAATAGAATAAAAATAAATTTCCGCTGTGTTAGGTGGGCCTTACTTGGACGGTACGAATTCTGCGGCTATGTCCCGTGGTGCGTGGTACTTGAAACCAGTTCTGCGGCTATGTCCCACCGTGCGTGTTACTTGAGTCGCTTCAGCGGCTAAGTCCGAAAATTTCCAAAATGCAGAAAAATATTCATAATTGAAGAAAGTTGGCCTTGCTGTGCATAGTAATGCCGTTAATTGACTAAAAATAAATTTCCGCTGTGTTAGCTGGGCCTTACTTGGACGGTACGAATTCTGCGGCTATGTCCCGTGGTGCGTGGTACTTGAAACCAGTTCTGCGGCTATGTCCGACCGTGCGTGTTAGTTGAGTCGCTTCAGCGGCTAAGTCCAAAAAATTTCCAAAATGCAGAAAAATACACATAATTGAAGAAAATTGGGCTTGCTGTGCTTAATAATATCGTTAATAGATTAAAAATAAATTTCCGCTGTGTTAGCTGGGCCTTACTTGGACGGTACGAATTCTGCGGCTATGTCCCGTGGTGCGTGGTACTTGAAACCAGTTCTGCGGCTATGTCCGACCGTGCGTGTTAGTTGAGTCGCTTCAGCGGCTAAGTCCGAAAATTTCCAAAATGCAGAAAAATATTCATAATTGAAGAAAGTTGGCCTTGCTGTGCATAGTAATGCCGTTAATTGACTAAAAATAAATTTCCGCTGTGTTAGGTGGGCCTTACTTGGACGGGACGAATTCTGCGGCTATGTCCCGTGGTGCGTGGTACTTGAAATCAGTTCTGCGGCTATGTCCGACCGTGCGTGTTAGTTGAGTCGCTTCAGCGGCTAAGTCCAAAAAATTTCCAAAATGCAGAAAAATACACATAATTGAAGAAAATTGGGCTTGCTGTGCTTAATAATATCGTTAATAGATTAAAAATAAATTTCCGCTGTGTTAGGTGGGCCTTACTTGGACGGTACGAATTCTGCGGCTATGTCCCGTGGTGCGTGGTACTTGAAACCAGTTCTGCGGCTATGTCCGACCGTGCGTGTTAGTTGAGTCGCTTCAGCGGCTAAGTCCGAAAATTTCCAAAATGCAGAAAAATATACATAATTGAAGAAAATTGGCCTTGCTGTGCTTAATAATGTCGTTAATAGATTAAAAATAAATTTCCGCTGTGTTAGCTGGGCCTTACTTGGACGGTACGAATTCTGCGGCTATGTCCCGTGGTGCGTGGTACTTGAAACCAGTTCTGCGGCTATGTCCGACCGTGCGTGTTAGTTGAGTCGCTTCAGCGGCTAAGTCCGAAAATTTCCAAAATGCAGAAAAATATACATAATTGAAGAAAATTGGCCTTGCTGTGCTTAATAATGTCGTTAATAGATTAAAAATAAATTTCCGCTGTGTTAGCTGGGCCTTACTTGGACGGTACGAATTCTGCGGCTATGTCCCGTGGTGCGTGGTACTTGAAACCAGTTCTGCGGCTATGTCCGACCGTGCGTGTTAGTTGAGTCGCTTCAGCGGCTAAGTACGAAAATTTCCAAAATGCAGAAAAATATACATAATTGAAGAAAATTGGCCTTGCTGTGCTTAATAATGTCGTTAATAGATTAAAAATAAATTTCCGCTGTGTTAGCTGGGCCTTACTTGGACGGTACGAATTCTGCGGCTATGTCCCGTGGTGCGTGGTACTTGAAACCAGTTCTGCGGCTATGTCCGACCGTGCGTGTTAGTTGAGTCGCTTCAGCGGCTAAGTCCAAAAAATTTCCAAAATGCAGAAAAATACACATAATTGAAGAAAATTGGGCTTGCTGTGCTTAATAATATCGTTAATAGATTAAAAATAAATTTCCGCTGTGTTAGGTGGGCCTTACTTGGACGGTACGAATTCTGCGGCTATGTCCCGTGGTGCGTGGTACTTGAAACCAGTTCTGCGGCTATGTCCGACCGTGCGTGTTAGTTGAGTCGCTTCAGCGGCTAAGTCCAAAAAATTTCCAAAATGCAGAAAAATATACATAATTGAAGAAAGTTGGCCTTGCTGTGCTTAATAATATCGTTAATAGAATAAAAATAAATTTCCGCTGTGTTAGGTGGGCCTTACTTGGACGGTACGAATTCTGCGGCTATGTCCCGTGGTGCGTGGTACTTGAAACCAGTTCTGCGGCTATGTCCGACCGTGCGTGTTAGTTGAGTCGCTTCAGCGGCTAAGTCCAAAAAATTTCCAAAATGCAGAAAAATACACATAATTCAAGAAAATTGGGCTTGCTGTGCTTAATAATATCGTTAATAGATTAAAAATAAATTTCCGCTGTGTTAGCTGGGCCTTACTTGGACGGTACGAATTCTGCGGCTATGTCCCGTGGTGCGTGGTACTTGAAACCAGTTCTGCGGCTATGTCCGACCGTGCGTGTTAGTTGAGTCGCTTCAGCGGCTAAGTCCGAAAATTTCCAAAATGCAGAAAAATATACATAATTGAAGAAAGTTGGCCTTGCTGTGCTTAATAATATCGTTAATAGAATAAAAATAAATTTCCGCTGTGTTAGGTGGGCCTTACTTGGACGGTACGAATTCTGCGGCTATGTCCCGTGGTGCGTGGTACTTGAAACCAGTTCTGCGGCTATGTCCCACCGTGCGTGTTACTTGAGTCGCTTCAGCGGCTAAGTCCGAAAATTTCCAAAATGCAGAAAAATATTCATAATTGAAGAAAGTTGGCCTTGCTGTGCATAGTAATGCCGTTAATTGACTAAAAATAAATTTCCGCTGTGTTAGCTGGGCCTTACTTGGACGGTACGAATTCTGCGGCTATGTCCCGTGGTGCGTGGTACTTGAAACCAGTTCTGCGGCTATGTCCGACCGTGCGTGTTAGTTGAGTCGCTTCAGCGGCTAAGTCCAAAAAATTTCCAAAATGCAGAAAAATACACATAATTGAAGAAAATTGGGCTTGCTGTGCTTAATAATATCGTTAATAGATTAAAAATAAATTTCCGCTGTGTTAGCTGGGCCTTACTTGGACGGTACGAATTCTGCGGCTATGTCCCGTGGTGCGTGGTACTTGAAATCAGTTCTGCGGCTATGTCCCACCGTGCGTGTTACTTGAGTCGCTTCAGCGGCTAAGTCCGAAAATTTCCAAAATGCAGAAAAATATACATAATTGAAGAAAGTTGGCCTTGCTGTGCTTAATAATATCGTTAATAGATTAAAAATAAATTTCCGCTGTGTTAGGTGGGCCTTAATTGGACGGTACGAATTCTGCGGCTATGTCCCGTGGTGCGTGGTACTTGAAACCAGTTCTGCGGCTATGTCCGACCGTGCGTGTTAGTTGAGTCGCTTCAGCGGCTAAGTCCGAAAATTTCCAAAATGCAGAAAAATATTCATAATTGAAGAAAGTTGGCCTTGCTGTGCATAGTAATGCCGTTAATTGACTAAAAATAAATTTCCGCTGTGTTAGGTGGGCCTTACTTGGACGGGACGAATTCTGCGGCTATGTCCCGTGGTGCGTGGTACTTGAAATCAGTTCTGCGGCTATGTCCGACCGTGCGTGTTAGTTGAGTCGCTTCAGCGGCTAAGTCCAAAAAATTTCCAAAATGCAGAAAAATACACATAATTGAAGAAAATTGGGCTTGCTGTGCTTAATAAAATCGTTAATAGATTAAAAATAAATTACCGCTGTGTTAGGTGGGCCTTACTTGGACGGTACGAATTCTGCGGCTATGTCCCGTGGTGCGTGGTACTTGAAATCAGTTCTGCGGCTATGTCCCACCGTGCGTGTTACTTGAGTCGCTTCAGCGGCTAAGTCCGAAAATTTCCAAAATGCAGAAAAATATACATAATTGAAGAAAGTTGGCCTTGCTGTGCTTAATAATATCGTTAATAGATTAAAAATAAATTTCCGCTGTGTTAGCTGGGCCTTACTTGGACGGTACGAATTCTGCGGCTATGTCCCGTGGTGCGTGGTACTTGAAACCAGTTCTGCGGCTATGTCCGACCGTGCGTGTTAGTTGAGTCGCTTCAGCGGCTAAGTCCGAAAATTTCCAAAATGCAGAAAAATATTCATAATTGAAGAAAGTTGGCCTTGCTGTGCATAGTAATGCCGTTAATTGACTAAAAATAAATTTCCGCTGTGTTAGGTGGGCCTTACTTGGACGGGACGAATTCTGCGGCTATGTCCCGTGGTGCGTGGTACTTGAAATCAGTTCTGCGGCTATGTCCGACCGTGCGTGTTAGTTGAGTCGCTTCAGCGGCTAAGTCCAAAAAATTTCCAAAATGCAGAAAAATACACATAATTGAAGAAAATTGGGCTTGCTGTGCTTAATAAAATCGTTAATAGATTAAAAATAAATTACCGCTGTGTTAGGTGGGCCTTACTTGGACGGTACGAATTCTGCGGCTATGTCCCGTGGTGCGTGGTACTTGAAATCAGTTCTGCGGCTATGTCCCACCGTGCGTGTTACTTGAGTCGCTTCAGCGGCTAAGTCCGAAAATTTCCAAAATGCAGAAAAATATACATAATTGAAGAAAGTTGGCCTTGCTGTGCTTAATAATATCGTTAATAGATTAAAAATAAATTTCCGCTGTGTTAGGTGGGCCTTACTTGGACGGTACGAATTCTGCGGCTATGTCCCGTGGTGCGTGGTACTTGAAACCAGTTCTGCGGCTATGTCCGACCGTGCGTGTTAGTTGAGTCGCTTCAGCGGCTAAGTCCGAAAATTTCCAAAATGCAGAAAAATATTCATAATTGAAGAAAGTTGGCCTTGCTGTGCATAGTAATGCCGTTAATTGACTAAAAATAAATTTCCGCTGTGTTAGCTGGGCCTTACTTGGACGGTACGAATTCTGCGGCTATGTCCCGTGGTGCGTGGTACATGAAACCAGTTCTGCGGCTATGTCCCACCGTGCGTGTTACTTGAGTCGCTTCAGCGGCTAAGTCCGAAAATTTCTAAAGTGCAGAAAAATATTAAATAAAGCGGTTATATAAGTAAGTATGTGTATGTATTCTAACATATACAAAATTTAGTATGATCGGAAATGATTAAGGAAGAGAAAAACTTAATTAAAATTTCTGGCGGCAGCCGAGGGGCCATCCGCCGGTGTCCGCGGCTCTGCCTCTTCCGTGACTGACGAATGCTGAGATAAGGGGGGTCCAGACTATAGTATATGAGCTTGGCGAGCGAGGCTCTCCTCGAGCAGGGGGAAGTCTGAGATTGGACTACCGGCCGCCGGGGACCCTGTCGCCGGCAGGCCATTCGCGCTTCCGCCCCGCGTTGGCTGAGGCAGTTTAGGGCAAGAGTGGCACAAGTGCACCGACCGCCGTTTCCTTTGGGGTCGGCGCCCGTCACCCCGCTCAGTGGCCGGCGAAGACCGGCCGAGTCTCGGGTTCGAGTCGGCACAGGACACTGAGTGCAAGAGTGACACAAGTAACGGCGTTCACGGGCGGCCTCTGGGAGATTGCCCTCAGTACCACCGGGCAACGCGGGGGACTGCAGGCCTCGACCCGCGCCGCTCGATCCCCGTTTAGGGCAAGAGTGGCACAAGTGCACCGACCGCCGTGTCCTTTGGGGTCGGCGCCCGTCACCCCGCTCAGTGGCCGGCGAAGACTGGTCGAGTCTCGGGTTCGAGTCGGCACTCGAGCCTGAGTGCAAGAGTGGCACAAGTGATGGTCTTCACGGGCGGCCTCTGGGAAGCTGCCCCTAGTACCAGCGGACAACAGCGAGGGACTGCAGGCCTCGGCCCGCGCTACTTGCGACCGTTTAGGGCAAGAGGGGCACAAGTGTATCGACCGCCGTGTAATTTGTGGTCAACCCGCGCTGTTGCCTGCGAAGACCGGCCGAGTCTCGGGTTCGAGTCGGCACAGGGCACTGAGTGCAAGAGTGACACAAGTAACGGCCTTCACGGGCGGCCTCTGGGAGATTGCCCTCAGTACCACCGGGCAACGCGGGGGACTGCAGGCCTCGTCCCGCGCCGCTCGATCCCCGTTTAGGGCAAGAGTGGCACATGTGCACCGATCGCCGTCTTCAACGGGGTCGGCGCCCGTCAACCCGCGCAGTGGCCGGCGGAGGCTCCGGTTCGAGTCGGCACTCGATTCCGAGTGCAAGAGTGGCACACGTGACGGCCTTCACGGGCGGCCTCTGGGAAGCTGCACTTAGTACCAGCGGACAACCGCGGGGGAATGCTTTCCTCGGCCCGGTGTACTTGCAACCGTTTAGTGCAAGTGGGGCACAAATGCACCGACCGCCGTGTCCATCGGGGTTGGCGCACGTCAACACGCGCGGTGTCCGGCGGAGGCTCGGGCTCGAGTCGGCCCTCGACTACGAGTGCAAGAGTGGCACATGTGACGGCCTTTACAGGTGGCTTCTGTGAGCCGGCCCTTAGTACCAGCGTGCATCCGCGGGAGACTGAAGACCTCTCCCCGCGCTGCTCGAACCCCGTTTAGGGCAAGAGGGGCACATGTGCACCGATCGCCGTCTTCATCGGGGACGGCGCCCGTCAACCCACGCAGTGGCCGGCGGAGGCTCCGGTTCGAGTCGGCACTCGATTCCGAGTGCAAGAGCGGCACACGTGACGGCCTTCACGGGCGGCCTCTGGGAAGCTGCACTTAGAACCAGCGCGCATCCGCCGGGGGACTGCTGGCCTCGGCCCGCTCTACTTGCAACCGTTTAGGGCAAGTGGAGCACAAGTGCACCGACCGCCGTGTCCATCGGGGTTGGCGCACGTCATCACGCGCGGTGTCCGGCGGAGACTCGGGCTCGAGTCGGCACTCATCTACGAGTGCAAGAGTGGCACATGTGAAGGCCTTAACGGGCGGCCTCTGGGAAGCTGCACTTAGAACGAGCGCGCATCCGCCGGGGACTGAATTCCTCTCCCCGCGCTGCTCGAACCCCGTTTAGGGCATGGGGGGCACATGTGCACCGATCGCCGTCTTCATCGGGGTCGGCGCCCGTCAACCCACGCAGTGGCCGGCGGAGGCTCCGGTTCGAGTCGGCACTCGATTCCGAGTGCAAGAGTGGCACAAGTGATGGCCTTCACGGGCGGCCTCTCGGAAGCTGCACTTAGAACGAGCGCGCATCCGCCGGGGACTGAATTCCTCTCCCCGCGCTGCTCGAACCCCGTTTAGGGCAAGAGGGGCACAAGTGTACAGAAGTCCGTCTCCTGGGGAATCGCGTGCTCGGCTGCCCTCAATGGACAGGCAGAAGCAGGGGTCTGCTCGTAGGTGACTCGGCACTCGAGTGCAAGATTGGCGCAAGTGACGACTTCTCGTGCGGTCACGGTGAGGCTGCCGGCGGTGTCTCTGGCTTCTGCCGCATATATATTCCCGTTCGTGCCCTCCACGTCTTCAGATTTCAAAGTCCCATCCGTGCGTGTTAGGTAGGCCGATTTTAGGGGACCTGCCGCTCGCATTCGGCCGGGTCGCGCTCTCTGAGGCTCAGACGTTACGAGTCTCCCCTGAAAACGCCGCGCTGGCACCTTATTTTGTAGGAAAATTTCACACTTCCTCTAGTTGAACTAACGGATGCGTCGCTGATAAATTGGCCCTTTTTCCGCATAAGACGATTCCTGAGCCTTGGGTGGTGTCTGGATACATCAGGAGGACACAACTGACGGAAGAAAAGCCCGGGTCCGTCCTCCGCCCGGCAGGGGAACGATTTTACGAAAAAGGCC
>NW_028259371.1:12500-27500 GCF_977971745.1 Zootermopsis nevadensis | reverse complement strand
TGGCAGGCGAGCATCGAACCGAGGACTGAGTCCTCGAGGCTGGCCGGAGAACACAGGAGCGTCGTCATCGTCCTCGCGGCGGCGGCGTAGGGCGCCGTGGTGGCCCGCGGCATCTCAGGTGGGCCTAAAACAATTAAGCTAGGTTCGAACCCAGGACGGAGTCCGGACCGAGTCCCCGCGATTAAGAACGCGGTCCCCCGCCCGCCCGCCCGCCCACACACGCCAGATCTCCGTCCTGCCCCCACCCCCACCCCCGTCCTGACACTACGACCCCGGGTCAAGTGCGGCGTGTCCCGAACCGGCAGGAGGCCTCATACTTGCCGATTGCCGGTTCGGCCGCGCACTCGGACCTGCTCCCAAAGTCCTCCCCATAGTAGGTCTGGACCCCCCTTATCTCAGCATTTGTCTTGCGCGGGCGGAAGGCGATTTTCTCCCCGACGAGAGGCTTGCCGGCCGCCAAGGCCCGGGACGTCTGCGGCAAAAGTCCGACGGCGCGTGGTAGCTCAGAAGGCTGTTTCGGTGAAAGAGTCCTGCGGTAATGGCGCCTTCTTAATAATAGTAACTTGAATAAAAATAACATAAGACAACACGAATAACGGGAGTAGAAGAAGAAGAATTAGGGAGGAAGAAAGCGTAATATAGTGAAGTAGATGGTTTTGTATTCTTATGAGTTGTTTGATTTTGAGTGAGTGAGTGGGATGTGTTGTTTTGGTTGCGTCCTATGTTTTTCTTTTATGGTTCTGTTGTGTCTTATTCTTTTTGTTGTGCCCTCTAATTATTCTTTTTCTGTCTCACTGTGTTGATGTATCGCATTGTTTTGTTGTGTCTTATGTTCTTGTACCTTATTGTAGGTCACTGCCACCGGGGATAAAATCATTTGCAGTCAATAACAAATAATAAAAATAATAATATGGTTAAGTATTTGTAAATCATTAAAATTGGGCTTGCGGTGCCCCGTCTCGAAAGAAATCATCGTATAGCCGTTAACGCATTAAAAGTAAGTCATGTAAGAGACTACGCCTGTGTTTGATGGGTTGTATTGGGACGGTCGCTTCCTGAGGCCAATTCAGACGGCGAGTATAGTTACGGGGCTGCTTCGAAGCACGAGACCGTGCCGTGATAGCGCCTTCCTAAGAATAAGAAATAGAACGAATATAACTTCAGCGGCTAAGTCCGAAATATTCCAAAATGCAGTAAAATATTCTTAATTGAAAAAAAATGGGCTTGCTGTGCACAATAATGCCGTTAATTGTCTAAAAATAAATTTCCGAAATTTAACTCAAAAGTCATGGCTCTGCGGCTATGTCCCGTGGTGCTTGGAACTTGAAATCAGTTCTGCGGCTATGTCCGACCGTGCGTGTTAGTTGAGTCGCTTCAGCGGCTAAGTCCGAAAATTTCCAAAATGCAGAAAAATATACATAATTGAAGAAAGTTGGCCTTGCTGTGCTTAATAATATCGTTAATAGATTAAAAATAAATTTCCGCTGTGTTAGGTGGGCCTTACTTGGACGGTACGAATTCTGCGGCTATGTCCCGTGGTGCGTGGTACTTGAAACCAGTTCTGCGGCTATGTCCGACCGTGCGTGTTAGTTGAGTCGCTTCAGCGGCTAAGTCCAAAAAATTTCCAAAATGCAGAAAAATACACATAATTGAAGAAAATTGGGCTTGCTGTGCTTAATAATATCGTTAATAGATTAAAAATAAATTTCCGCTGTGTTAGCTGGGCCTTACTTGGACGGTACGAATTCTGCGGCTATGTCCGACCGTGCGTGTTAGTTGAGTCGCTTCAGCGGCTAAGTCAAAAAATTTCCAAAATGCAGAAAAATACACATAATTGAAGAAAATTGGGCTTGCTGTGCATAGTAATGCCGTTAATTGACTAAAAATAAATTTCCGCTGTGTTAGGTGGGCCTTACTTGGACGGTACGAATTCTGCGGCTATGTCCCGTGGTGCGTGGTACTTGAAACCAGTTCTGCGGCTATGTCCCACCGTGCGTGTTACTTGAGTCGCTTCAGCGGCTAAGTCCGAAAATTTCCAAAATGCAGAAAAATATTCATAATTGAAGAAAGTTGGCCTTGCTGTGCATAGTAATGCCGTTAATTGACTAAAAATAAATTTCCGCTGTGTTAGCTGGGCCTTACTTGGACGGTACGAATTCTGCGGCTATGTCCCGTGGTGCGTGGTACTTGAAACCAGTTCTGCGGCTATGTCCGACCGTGCGTGTTAGTTGAGTCGCTTCAGCGGCTAAGTCCAAAAAATTTCCAAAATGCAGAAAAATACACATAATTGAAGAAAATTGGGCTTGCTGTGCTTAATAATATCGTTAATAGATTAAAAATAAATTTCCGCTGTGTTAGGTGGGCCTTACTTGGACGGTACGAATTCTGCGGCTATGTCCCGTGGTGCGTGGTACTTGAAACCAGTTCTGCGGCTATGTCCGACCGTGCGTGTTAGTTGAGTCGCTTCAGCGGCTAAGTCCAAAAAATTTCCAAAATGCAGAAAAATACACATAATTGAAGAAAATTGGGCTTGCTGTGCTTAATAATATCGTTAATAGATTAAAAATAAATTTCCGCTGTGTTAGCTGGGCCTTACTTGGACGGTACGAATTCTGCGGCTATGTCCCGTGGTGCGTGGTACTTGAAACCAGTTCTGCGGCTATGTCCGACCGTGCGTGTTAGTTGAGTCACTTCAGCGGCTAAGTCCAAAAAATTTCCAAAATGCAGAAAAATACACATAATTGAAGAAAATTGGGCTTGCTGTGCTTAATAAAATCGTTAATAGATTAAAAATAAATTTCCGCTGTGTTAGGTGGGCCTTACTTGGACGGTACGAATTCTGCGGCTATGTCCCGTGGTGCGTGGTACTTGAAACCAGTTCTGCGGCTATGTCCGACCGTGCGTGTTAGTTGAGTCGCTTCAGCGGCTAAGTCCAAAAAATTTCCAAAATGCAGAAAAATACACATAATTGAAGAAAATTGGGCTTGCTGTGCTTAATAATATCGTTAATAGATTAAAAATAAATTTCCGCTGTGTTAGGTGGGCCTTACTTGGACGGTACGAATTCTGCGGCTATGTCCCGTGGTGCGTGGTACTTGAAACCAGTTCTGCGGCTATGTCCGACCGTGCGTGTTAGTTGAGTCGCTTCAGCGGCTAAGTCCAAAAAATTTCCAAAATGCAGAAAAATACACATAATTGAAGAAAATTGGGCTTGCTGTGCTTAATAATATCGTTAATAGATTAAAAATAAATTTCCGCTGTGTTAGCTGGGCCTTACTTGGACGGTACGAATTCTGCGGCTATGTCCCGTGGTGCGTGGTACTTGAAACCAGTTCTGCGGCTATGTCCGACCGTGCGTGTTAGTTGAGTCGCTTCAGCGGCTAAGTCCGAAAATTTCCAAAATGCAGAAAAATACACATAATTGAAGAAAATTGGGCTTGCTGTGCTTAATAAAATCGTTAATAGATTAAAAATAAATTACCGCTGTGTTAGCTGGGCCTTACTTGGACGGTACGAATTCTGCGGCTATGTCCCGTGGTGCGTGGTACTTGAAATCAGTTCTGCGGCTATGTCCGACCGTGCGTGTTAGTTGAGTCGCTTCAGCGGCTAAGTCCAAAAAATTTCCAAAATGCAGAAAAATACACATAATTGAAGAAAATTGGGCTTGCTGTGCTTAATAATATCGTTAATAGATTAAAAATAAATTTCCGCTGTGTTAGGTGGGCCTTACTTGGACGGTACGAATTCTGCGGCTATGTCCCGTGGTGCGTGGTACTTGAAACCAGTTCTGCGGCTATGTCCGACCGTGCGTGTTAGTTGAGTCGCTTCAGCGGCTAAGTCCAAAAAATTTCCAAAATGCAGAAAAATACACATAATTGAAGAAAATTGGGCTTGCTGTGCTTAATAATATCGTTAATAGATTAAAAATAAATTTCCGCTGTGTTAGCTGGGCCTTACTTGGACGGTACGAATTCTGCGGCTATGTCCCGTGGTGCGTGGTACTTGAAACCAGTTCTGCGGCTATGTCCGACCGTGCGTGTTAGTTGAGTCGCTTCAGCGGCTAAGTCCAAAAAATTTCCAAAATGCAGAAAAATACACATAATTGAAGAAAATTGGGCTTGCTGTGCTTAATAATATCGTTAATAGATTAAAAATAAATTTCCGCTGTGTTAGCTGGGCCTTACTTGGACGGTACGAATTCTGCGGCTATGTCCCGTGGTGCGTGGTACTTGAAATCAGTTCTGCGGCTATGTCCCACCGTGCGTGTTACTTGAGTCGCTTCAGCGGCTAAGTCCGAAAATTTCCAAAATGCAGAAAAATATACATAATTGAAGAAAGTTGGCCTTGCTGTGCTTAATAATATCGTTAATAGATTAAAAATAAATTTCCGCTGTGTTAGGTGGGCCTTAATTGGACGGTACGAATTCTGCGGCTATGTCCCGTGGTGCGTGGTACTTGAAACCAGTTCTGCGGCTATGTCCGACCGTGCGTGTTAGTTGAGTCGCTTCAGCGGCTAAGTCCAAAAAATTTCCAAAATGCAGAAAAATACACATAATTGAAGAAAATTGGGCTTGCTGTGCTTAATAATATCGTTAATAGATTAAAAATAAATTTCCGCTGTGTTAGGTGGGCCTTACTTGGACGGTACGAATTCTGCGGCTATGTCCCGTGGTGCGTGGTACTTGAAACCAGTTCTGCGGCTATGTCCGACCGTGCGTGTTAGTTGAGTCGCTTCAGCGGCTAAGTCCAAAAAATTTCCAAAATGCAGAAAAATACACATAATTGAAGAAAATTGGGCTTGCTGTGCTTAATAATATCGTTAATAGATTAAAAATAAATTTCCGCTGTGTTAGCTGGGCCTTACTTGGACGGTACGAATTCTGCGGCTATGTCCCGTGGTGCGTGGTACTTGAAACCAGTTCTGCGGCTATGTCCGACCGTGCGTGTTAGTTGAGTCACTTCAGCGGCTAAGTCCAAAAAATTTCCAAAATGCAGAAAAATACACATAATTGAAGAAAATTGGGCTTGCTGTGCTTAATAAAATCGTTAATAGATTAAAAATAAATTTCCGCTGTGTTAGGTGGGCCTTACTTGGACGGTACGAATTCTGCGGCTATGTCCCGTGGTGCGTGGTACTTGAAACCAGTTCTGCGGCTATGTCCGACCGTGCGTGTTAGTTGAGTCGCTTCAGCGGCTAAGTCCAAAAAATTTCCAAAATGCAGAAAAATACACATAATTGAAGAAAATTGGGCTTGCTGTGCTTAATAATATCGTTAATAGATTAAAAATAAATTTCCGCTGTGTTAGGTGGGCCTTACTTGGACGGTACGAATTCTGCGGCTATGTCCCGTGGTGCGTGGTACTTGAAACCAGTTCTGCGGCTATGTCCGACCGTGCGTGTTAGTTGAGTCGCTTCAGCGGCTAAGTCCGAAAATTTCCAAAATGCAGAAAAATATACATAATTGAAGAAAGTTGGCCTTGCTGTGCTTAATAATATCGTTAATAGAATAAAAATAAATTTCCGCTGTGTTAGGTGGGCCTTACTTGGACGGTACGAATTCTGCGGCTATGTCCCGTGGTGCGTGGTACTTGAAACCAGTTCTGCGGCTATGTCCCACCGTGCGTGTTACTTGAGTCGCTTCAGCGGCTAAGTCCGAAAATTTCCAAAATGCAGAAAAATATTCATAATTGAAGAAAGTTGGCCTTGCTGTGCATAGTAATGCCGTTAATTGACTAAAAATAAATTTCCGCTGTGTTAGCTGGGCCTTACTTGGACGGTACGAATTCTGCGGCTATGTCCCGTGGTGCGTGGTACTTGAAACCAGTTCTGCGGCTATGTCCGACCGTGCGTGTTAGTTGAGTCGCTTCAGCGGCTAAGTCCAAAAAATTTCCAAAATGCAGAAAAATACACATAATTGAAGAAAATTGGGCTTGCTGTGCTTAATAATATCGTTAATAGATTAAAAATAAATTTCCGCTGTGTTAGCTGGGCCTTACTTGGACGGTACGAATTCTGCGGCTATGTCCCGTGGTGCGTGGTACTTGAAATCAGTTCTGCGGCTATGTCCCACCGTGCGTGTTACTTGAGTCGCTTCAGCGGCTAAGTCCGAAAATTTCCAAAATGCAGAAAAATATACATAATTGAAGAAAGTTGGCCTTGCTGTGCTTAATAATATCGTTAATAGATTAAAAATAAATTTCCGCTGTGTTAGGTGGGCCTTAATTGGACGGTACGAATTCTGCGGCTATGTCCCGTGGTGCGTGGTACTTGAAACCAGTTCTGCGGCTATGTCCGACCGTGCGTGTTAGTTGAGTCGCTTCAGCGGCTAAGTCCGAAAATTTCCAAAATGCAGAAAAATATTCATAATTGAAGAAAGTTGGCCTTGCTGTGCATAGTAATGCCGTTAATTGACTAAAAATAAATTTCCGCTGTGTTAGGTGGGCCTTACTTGGACGGGACGAATTCTGCGGCTATGTCCCGTGGTGCGTGGTACTTGAAATCAGTTCTGCGGCTATGTCCGACCGTGCGTGTTAGTTGAGTCGCTTCAGCGGCTAAGTCCAAAAAATTTCCAAAATGCAGAAAAATACACATAATTGAAGAAAATTGGGCTTGCTGTGCTTAATAAAATCGTTAATAGATTAAAAATAAATTACCGCTGTGTTAGGTGGGCCTTACTTGGACGGTACGAATTCTGCGGCTATGTCCCGTGGTGCGTGGTACTTGAAATCAGTTCTGCGGCTATGTCCCACCGTGCGTGTTACTTGAGTCGCTTCAGCGGCTAAGTCCGAAAATTTCCAAAATGCAGAAAAATATACATAATTGAAGAAAGTTGGCCTTGCTGTGCTTAATAATATCGTTAATAGATTAAAAATAAATTTCCGCTGTGTTAGCTGGGCCTTACTTGGACGGTACGAATTCTGCGGCTATGTCCCGTGGTGCGTGGTACTTGAAACCAGTTCTGCGGCTATGTCCGACCGTGCGTGTTAGTTGAGTCGCTTCAGCGGCTAAGTCCGAAAATTTCCAAAATGCAGAAAAATATTCATAATTGAAGAAAGTTGGCCTTGCTGTGCATAGTAATGCCGTTAATTGACTAAAAATAAATTTCCGCTGTGTTAGGTGGGCCTTACTTGGACGGGACGAATTCTGCGGCTATGTCCCGTGGTGCGTGGTACTTGAAATCAGTTCTGCGGCTATGTCCGACCGTGCGTGTTAGTTGAGTCGCTTCAGCGGCTAAGTCCAAAAAATTTCCAAAATGCAGAAAAATACACATAATTGAAGAAAATTGGGCTTGCTGTGCTTAATAAAATCGTTAATAGATTAAAAATAAATTACCGCTGTGTTAGGTGGGCCTTACTTGGACGGTACGAATTCTGCGGCTATGTCCCGTGGTGCGTGGTACTTGAAATCAGTTCTGCGGCTATGTCCCACCGTGCGTGTTACTTGAGTCGCTTCAGCGGCTAAGTCCGAAAATTTCCAAAATGCAGAAAAATATACATAATTGAAGAAAGTTGGCCTTGCTGTGCTTAATAATATCGTTAATAGATTAAAAATAAATTTCCGCTGTGTTAGGTGGGCCTTACTTGGACGGTACGAATTCTGCGGCTATGTCCCGTGGTGCGTGGTACTTGAAACCAGTTCTGCGGCTATGTCCGACCGTGCGTGTTAGTTGAGTCGCTTCAGCGGCTAAGTCCGAAAATTTCCAAAATGCAGAAAAATATTCATAATTGAAGAAAGTTGGCCTTGCTGTGCATAGTAATGCCGTTAATTGACTAAAAATAAATTTCCGCTGTGTTAGCTGGGCCTTACTTGGACGGTACGAATTCTGCGGCTATGTCCCGTGGTGCGTGGTACATGAAACCAGTTCTGCGGCTATGTCCCACCGTGCGTGTTACTTGAGTCGCTTCAGCGGCTAAGTCCGAAAATTTCTAAAGTGCAGAAAAATATTAAATAAAGCGGTTATATAAGTAAGTATGTGTATGTATTCTAACATATACAAAATTTAGTATGATCGGAAATGATTAAGGAAGAGAAAAACTTAATTAAAATTTCTGGCGGCAGCCGAGGGGCCATCCGCCGGTGTCCGCGGCTCTGCCTCTTCCGTGACTGACGAATGCTGAGATAAGGGGGGTCCAGACTATAGTATATGAGCTTGGCGAGCGAGGCTCTCCTCGAGCAGGGGGAAGTCTGAGATTGGACTACCGGCCGCCGGGGACCCTGTCGCCGGCAGGCCATTCGCGCTTCCGCCCCGCGTTGGCTGAGGCAGTTTAGGGCAAGAGTGGCACAAGTGCACCGACCGCCGTTTCCTTTGGGGTCGGCGCCCGTCACCCCGCTCAGTGGCCGGCGAAGACCGGCCGAGTCTCGGGTTCGAGTCGGCACAGGACACTGAGTGCAAGAGTGACACAAGTAACGGCGTTCACGGGCGGCCTCTGGGAGATTGCCCTCAGTACCACCGGGCAACGCGGGGGACTGCAGGCCTCGACCCGCGCCGCTCGATCCCCGTTTAGGGCAAGAGTGGCACAAGTGCACCGACCGCCGTGTCCTTTGGGGTCGGCGCCCGTCACCCCGCTCAGTGGCCGGCGAAGACTGGTCGAGTCTCGGGTTCGAGTCGGCACTCGAGCCTGAGTGCAAGAGTGGCACAAGTGATGGTCTTCACGGGCGGCCTCTGGGAAGCTGCCCCTAGTACCAGCGGACAACAGCGAGGGACTGCAGGCCTCGGCCCGCGCTACTTGCGACCGTTTAGGGCAAGAGGGGCACAAGTGTATCGACCGCCGTGTAATTTGTGGTCAACCCGCGCTGTTGCCTGCGAAGACCGGCCGAGTCTCGGGTTCGAGTCGGCACAGGGCACTGAGTGCAAGAGTGACACAAGTAACGGCCTTCACGGGCGGCCTCTGGGAGATTGCCCTCAGTACCACCGGGCAACGCGGGGGACTGCAGGCCTCGTCCCGCGCCGCTCGATCCCCGTTTAGGGCAAGAGTGGCACATGTGCACCGATCGCCGTCTTCAACGGGGTCGGCGCCCGTCAACCCGCGCAGTGGCCGGCGGAGGCTCCGGTTCGAGTCGGCACTCGATTCCGAGTGCAAGAGTGGCACACGTGACGGCCTTCACGGGCGGCCTCTGGGAAGCTGCACTTAGTACCAGCGGACAACCGCGGGGGAATGCTTTCCTCGGCCCGGTGTACTTGCAACCGTTTAGTGCAAGTGGGGCACAAATGCACCGACCGCCGTGTCCATCGGGGTTGGCGCACGTCAACACGCGCGGTGTCCGGCGGAGGCTCGGGCTCGAGTCGGCCCTCGACTACGAGTGCAAGAGTGGCACATGTGACGGCCTTTACAGGTGGCTTCTGTGAGCCGGCCCTTAGTACCAGCGTGCATCCGCGGGAGACTGAAGACCTCTCCCCGCGCTGCTCGAACCCCGTTTAGGGCAAGAGGGGCACATGTGCACCGATCGCCGTCTTCATCGGGGACGGCGCCCGTCAACCCACGCAGTGGCCGGCGGAGGCTCCGGTTCGAGTCGGCACTCGATTCCGAGTGCAAGAGCGGCACACGTGACGGCCTTCACGGGCGGCCTCTGGGAAGCTGCACTTAGAACCAGCGCGCATCCGCCGGGGGACTGCTGGCCTCGGCCCGCTCTACTTGCAACCGTTTAGGGCAAGTGGAGCACAAGTGCACCGACCGCCGTGTCCATCGGGGTTGGCGCACGTCATCACGCGCGGTGTCCGGCGGAGACTCGGGCTCGAGTCGGCACTCATCTACGAGTGCAAGAGTGGCACATGTGAAGGCCTTAACGGGCGGCCTCTGGGAAGCTGCACTTAGAACGAGCGCGCATCCGCCGGGGACTGAATTCCTCTCCCCGCGCTGCTCGAACCCCGTTTAGGGCATGGGGGGCACATGTGCACCGATCGCCGTCTTCATCGGGGTCGGCGCCCGTCAACCCACGCAGTGGCCGGCGGAGGCTCCGGTTCGAGTCGGCACTCGATTCCGAGTGCAAGAGTGGCACAAGTGATGGCCTTCACGGGCGGCCTCTCGGAAGCTGCACTTAGAACGAGCGCGCATCCGCCGGGGACTGAATTCCTCTCCCCGCGCTGCTCGAACCCCGTTTAGGGCAAGAGGGGCACAAGTGTACAGAAGTCCGTCTCCTGGGGAATCGCGTGCTCGGCTGCCCTCAATGGACAGGCAGAAGCAGGGGTCTGCTCGTAGGTGACTCGGCACTCGAGTGCAAGATTGGCGCAAGTGACGACTTCTCGTGCGGTCACGGTGAGGCTGCCGGCGGTGTCTCTGGCTTCTGCCGCATATATATTCCCGTTCGTGCCCTCCACGTCTTCAGATTTCAAAGTCCCATCCGTGCGTGTTAGGTAGGCCGATTTTAGGGGACCTGCCGCTCGCATTCGGCCGGGTCGCGCTCTCTGAGGCTCAGACGTTACGAGTCTCCCCTGAAAACGCCGCGCTGGCACCTTATTTTGTAGGAAAATTTCACACTTCCTCTAGTTGAACTAACGGATGCGTCGCTGATAAATTGGCCCTTTTTCCGCATAAGACGATTCCTGAGCCTTGGGTGGTGTCTGGATACATCAGGAGGACACAACTGACGGAAGAAAAGCCCGGGTCCGTCCTCCGCCCGGCAGGGGAACGATTTTACGAAAAAGGCCGGCTTCGTTCCCCTTCCCGGCAAGCAGCAGGTGGACGATTTTACGAGAAAGACCGGGTTCGTCCACCTTCCCGGCAAGCAACAGGGGAACGATTTTACGAAGAAGGCCGGCTTCGTTCCCCTTTCCGGCAAGCAACAGGAGGACGATTTGACGTTAAAGACCGGGTTCGTCCTCCTTCCCGGCAAGCAACAGGGGAACGATTTTACGAAAAAGGCCGGCTTCGTTCCCCTTCCCGGCAAGCAGCAGGTGGACGATTTGACGATAAAGACCGGGTTCGTCCACCTTCCCGGCAAGCAACAGGGGAACGATTTTACGAAAAAGACCGGCTTCGTTCCCCTTCCCGGCAAGCAGCAGGTGGACGATTTTACGAGAGAGACCGGGTTCGTCCACCTTCCCGGCAAGCAACAGGGGAACGATTTTACGAAAAAGACCGGCTTCGTTCCCCTTCCCGGCAAGCAGCAGGTGGACGATTTTACGAGAGAGACCGGGTTCGTCCACCTTCCCGGCAAGCAACAGGGGAACGATTTTACGAAAAAGGCCGGCTTCGTTCCCCTTTCCGGCAAGCAACAGGAGGACGATTTGACGATAAAGACCGGGTTCGTCCTCCTTCCCGGCAAGCAACAGGGGAACGATTTTACGAAAAAGGCCGGCTTCGTTCCCCTTCCCGGCAACCAGCAGGTGGACGATTTGACGATAAAGACCGGGTTCGTCCACCTTCCCGGCAAGCAACAGGGGAACGATTTTACGAAAAAGACCGGCTTTGTTCCCCTTCCCGGCAAGCAGCAGGTGGACGATTTTACGAGAGAGACCGGGTTCGTCCACCTTCCCGGCAAGCAACAGGGGAACGATTTTACGAAAAAGGCCGGCTTCGTTCCCCTTCCCGGCAAACCCTTCGCCACCGCGATGCCGCGGCCCTCTGTCCCCCGGACACGGTCTATAGGCGGCGTATCGTGGACACACTGCAACCGACTCACTCGTAGTCCGGGCGCGTGCTAGACTCGCGATGCCAAACGGCGCTTCGGCGCTTATGCATGTCGAGTGAAGAGAGGGAAGGGTGCCCTAATGGCACCACGGTTCTGGGGGCGCTCACGTGGCGTCCCCCTAACGGCACGAAGTGGCCCCTGCTCGCAGGGGCGCACGGAGTGCGAGCGTTGAAGTATGAACTGGACCCCCTCGCCGGACCCATCCGGGACCGCGTGGAGGGGGAGGAACGAGCTCCAAGTGAGTCTTCGGTTCCCTGGTTGATCCTGCCAGTAGTCATATGCTTGTCTCAAAGATTAAGCCATGCATGTCTCAGTGCAAGCCAAATTAAGGTGAAACCGCGAATGGCTCATTAAATCAGTTATGGTTCCTTAGATGGTGGACAGTTACTTGGATAACTGTGGTAATTCTAGAGCTAATACATGCAACCGAGTCCCGACCGGAGACGGTCGGGACGCTTTTATTAGATCAAAACCAATCGGTCGCTCACGCGGCCGTTTGCCTTGGTGACTCTGAATAAATGGAGGCGGATCGCACGGTCTACGAACCGGCGACGCATCTTTCAAATGTCTGCCTTATCAACTGTCGATGGTAGGCTCTGCGCCTACCATGGTTGTAACGGGTAACGGGGAATCAGGGTTCGATTCCGGAGAGGGAGCCTGAGAAACGGCTACCACATCCAAGGAAGGCAGCAGGCGCGCAAATTACCCACTCCCGGCACGGGGAGGTAGTGACGAAAAATAACGATACGGGACTCATCCGAGGCCCCGTAATCGGAATGAGTACACTCTAAAGACTTTAACGAGTATCCATTGGAGGGCAAGTCTGGTGCCAGCAGCCGCGGTAATTCCAGCTCCAATAGCGTATATTAAAGCTGTTGCGGTTAAAAAGCTCGTAGTCGGACTTGTGTCCCACGCTGCCGGTTCACCGCCCGTCGGTGTCTAACTGGCACGCACGTGCGGACGTCCTGCCGGTGGCCCGAGCCGGCGCCCGCGGGCGATGGGGGCGGCGACGCTCCCACGCCTCGGGTCGTCTCGGGGAGGGCCTACACAATCCCGTCGCGGTGCTCTTGACCGAGTGTCACGATGGGCCGGCACTTTTACTTTGAACAAATTAGAGTGCTTAAAGCAGGCAGCAGCCGCCTGAATACCGAGTGCATGGAATAATGGAATAGGACCTCGGTTCTATTTTGTTGGTTTTCGGAAGCCCCGAGGTAATGATCAAAAGGGACAGACGGGGGCATTCGTATTGCGACGTTAGAGGTGAAATTCTTGGATCGTCGCAAGACGGACAGAAGCGAAAGCATTTGCCAAGAATGTTTTCTCTGATCAAGAACGAAAGTTAGAGGTTCGAAGGCGATCAGATACCGCCCTAGTTCTAACCATAAACGATGCCAGCCAGCAATCCGCCGAAGTTCCTCCGATGACTCGGCGGGCGGCTTCCGGGAAACCAAAGCTTTTGGGTTCCGGGGGAAGTATGGTTGCAAAGCTGAAACTTAAAGGAATTGACGGAAGGGCACCACCAGGAGTGGAGCCTGCGGCTTAATTTGACTCAACACGGGAAACCTCACCAGGCCCAGACACCGGGAGGATTGACAGATTGAGAGCTCTTTCTTGATTCGGTGGGTGGTGGTGCATGGCCGTTCTTAGTTGGTGGAGCGATTTGTCTGGTTAATTCCGATAACGAACGAGACTCTAGCCTGCTAAATAGTCGCATCCGGTATCCTCTGTGCTACCGGCGACTCCTAATCTTCTTAGAGGGACAGGCGGCTTCTAGCCGCACGAGATTGAGCAATAACAGGTCTGTGATGCCCTTAGATGTTCTGGGCCGCACGCGCGCTACACTGAAGGAATCAGCGTGTCCTCCCTGGCCGAAAGGTCCGGGTAACCCGCTGAACCTCCTTCGTGCTAGGGATTGGGGCTTGCAATTGTTCCCCATGAACGAGGAATTCCCAGTAAGCGCGAGTCATAAGCTCGCGTTGATTACGTCCCTGCCCTTTGTACACACCGCCCGTCGCTACTACCGATTGAATGATTTAGTGAGGTCTTCGGACCGGTGGGCGCGGGGTTTCGGCCCTTCGATTCCACCGGGAAGATGCCCGAACTTGATCATTTAGAGGAAGTAAAAGTCGTAACAAGGTTTCCGTAGGTGAACCTGCGGAAGGATCATTAACGGCACCGAGAGTGACCGAACAGAGAAGGAAGGCATTAAGAAACCGAGTACGGTTGCTGGCTCTGGGGGAGTGCGTAATCTCGCTTGCGAGTGGACCGCCTTCTCGTGGAAGTACCCGTGTCTGGTCATTCATGATAATACAACCTCTACTGATGACTGAAAAATAGATGACGTCAACCTGAGGGGGGACCGGTCGGCGAAAGTCGCACCGACTCCCCCCGCATGAGGGGGAAGACGCATCATAATATGTGACCACTACTGATGACTGAAAAATAGATGACGTCAACCTGAGGGGGGACCGGTCGGCGAAAGTCGCACCGTCTCCCCCCGAATGAGGGGAAGACGCATCAAAAATTAATAAAAGGAAGGCATTAAGAATGAACCAGATGAACGGGGCTCTGCGGAAGGCGTAATCTCGCCTGTGATTGGACCGGCTCTTCCTGGCAGCGGCCGGATCTCGGAGATAACGTCGTCGGCCTGAGGTGTCCAGGTCGGCGAAGTAATCCCCCGGAGGGGGACGGCAAGACCGTCCCGCCTCGAGGTGGGAAGTAGGAGCGAAAGATGGTGAGTGGGTGCCGGCGGCACGCGGGCTCCGAGGATCCTCAGGGATCCAAGGACAACCCGCGCGACCGCGAGCACTGGGCTTAAAGCCACTTTATCTGCCCACGCAAGGCCGTTTCGGCGGCGCTTGAACGAGAGGGGAGCGCGGTCTGACCGTGCCGCTGTTCTGGGGGCAGCTCCCCCTCGAAAAATAACAACTACCTGTCCTACGGGACTAGCAGTAGCATCCTACCCGAAGCTCTGCTCGAATCTAGAGAAAAACAACCCTGAGCGGTGGATCACTCGGCTCGTGGGTCGATGAAGAACGCAGCTAATTGCGCGTCGACATGTGAACTGCAGGACACATGAACATCGACGTTTCGAACGCACATTGCGGTCCTTGGATTTCCAATCCCGGACCACGCCTGGCTGAGGGTCGGCTACATGAAACCCGTGGGCCCGCGCGGTCTTTAAGATAATAAGGGAAAGAAAGAAAGAAAGAGAAAGAAAGAAATAAAGGCACGCGAGCGGCCCTACGCTGGGGGGTCTGACGAGCCTGCACCTCGCACCGCCGGCGTCGCTCCGAGCAATCGGTGGCGGCGTCGGCGACTGCGAGGAGGTTAAGGGGAGTCAGTCGCCCTTGAAGGCTTCACAGGGTTCG